>NC_143021.1:84312791-84612791 GCF_055824585.1 Amblyomma mixtum
AAATTCGCGTTGCCAGGTTGCAGTCTCCATCTTTCAGTGCTGGTGTCCCTTTCTTGCAGTGCACAATGGCTTCGACTGCAGTGTGCCTCGTCATTCTTGCGACTGGAGAGCGAAAGAAGCTTTCACTGTCTGCAGGGACGTACCGCGAGCTGCTATCAGCTTTGTCTGCAGTCACTACGAATGGCGACAACACTTTGGTGAGTATTGTTTGTCTCTTGGTGCACGAATCAAATATGCGGGCCAGCCTGCAGCATGTTTAGCAGATATGTCCTTGTTTACACTCAAAAGTGATCCCAGTGATCGAATCCCTTAAAGTTCCTTGTCGACAACATCGAACTTGGTGCGAAGCTTAAATTTGCTCCGGCGTGGGAGCGACCCCTTCGTGTGTGAAAGCAGTGTTGTCTGCTTTGTATTACCACGTTTTCCGCTGATATGCAGAGCGTAGCATCCATCGCACCTCTTTCCCTAAGTTATTTATAACCTGTGAGGCAGTTTTCCTGCACAGCACTTCTCTATGGCGGTGCAGCGTCTACCTCAGACAGAAATGAGGTGCGGCACTGAACATTTCACAGCGCCACGCATTGTACTTGCTTCAGACGTGTTGCAGTAGCGGCGGAGAAATTCAGTGCAGCTATTGTGCACATGGGGCCAAATACGACGTGAATGCATACGTGAAGCGCTCCCTTCGCATTTGCATACCCCTGGCCCACGTTACATATTCACGACGGAGCAGTGAACCGGAACTCCCAACCAACCTGTCGGCAGGCGTGCCTACGTTATTACAGTTCGGCAGTGCAGTGTAGTGGTGCGCCTATAATGTGCCCTATAGAATATGGGCCACGGCTTATGGTTATAAGGTTTTGTGCTGAAGAGTTTTCCGAAGGTGTGCAGAAGTCTGTCCGTGTGGCTGGGAAAGCAAAGTAATATGTATTAAGCTTATCATAGCCGTGTTGGCGAACTCAGACTGGAATTGCAGCTAAGCAAGAACTTGACAATCCCTCCCAGATTCAGGTTCACGATCCCGAGTAGGATGACTTCATCGATCTCGAACCAGGAGCTCTGATAGAGAACAAGGGAAAAGTGAGGCTAACAAAAAAGTTAAATCCCCCAACAGATGTGGGTACTCTTTTACACATTCAGGCCTACCATAAAACAGTAAAGCAATAAGGATATAGGCTGGCAAATGTGACTTTCTTTGGTAATGCTGTGAAATGTGAAAACTTCGATATTCAATTATTGCAATCAGTCCAGGAGATGTGGCCATGCTTCGTTTTACCCACTTGAGGCAGAGCTTTTCTGCATGTCTCCCCACATGTACAGATCTCTAGACACTGTCTCCCTGTCACCGCATAGATGATATTACCACACACATTCTCCATGGTAAGCACTTTGAATCACTAAAGAGTTATGTCAACAGCCGTGCAGAGCGAGGAGTCACAAAGCTTTGACCATACCCCTGATTAGTACTGTACTGACATGTGTACATATAGCTCCTCTGCATCGACCTCAGTGCTTTCGGATTAACACAAACAGTGTCCCCTCAATAACCACTGATGATTTTTTTGGCCACGAATGTTTGCTGTTACTTTTCTGATTTCTTATTTCTATATTCAGCTTGCGACCTTTAATGTTTCATTTTTCCGTACCACACGCCTACAGCAGGCACACTGAGTATGCAAAGTGCTGAAATAAAGGAATGCATGAGCTGCTAAAAGTGTAATTGAAGAGACGGGAGAAGTGCCCTTTCAAAACAGGTCGGGTGTGAGCAGCGACAGTTTTTTAGCCCATTTAGAATTTTATCTTCAGTCAACCGCCATCAATATTAACGACCATTTCTACTCACAAAAGGCTGGAATTTGCATCGGCTTTTGTGTTGCGCCTGTTCTTACTGACATTTTTCTTTCTGCCGTTGACAAAGGTTTGCGAAGCTCACTTCCTCACCTGCGCATATTTAGATATGTAGACGACTTTTTGGTGATAATGGACAAGCCAAAAGATTTAACTATTGACGAAGCAGTCGCTGATATTCTTGCATCTTTCAAAGAGGCTTCAAAAGGCCTGAATTTTACTTTCGAACTCCCGTCCAATAACAGCATACAGTTTCTCGATCTAAGACTCTTTTTTAGAAGACCATATCTGCTGGATGTTCAATCCCAGATCGAAGAAAGCACTTCTCCCGCATAGCAGTGCTCACTCGAAGTTAATCAAGAGAGGTATTGCAATGAATTGCCTCAACGGAGCTTTGGAAAAATCATGTCCGCATCAAATGCAAGATAGCGTTAATCTGCAAATAGAGCGACTGCGCATGTCAGGGTTCTCGGCAGATACTATAACATCAGCTGCGGAAAACTTGCTGCAAAAGAAGAAGAGTAGCAAAAAACAGGTCGATCAAGATCACAGGAAGCCCACTCAAGTAATACCGTAGGTTCATAAGGTATCCCACAACTTAAAGAAGATAGCAAGAAGATACAATGTAGATGTGCTTTTCACAGGTCCCAGCAAGCTTTCACAAATATGTCCAATGATGGTAAAAAAGAAAAAGCAGGTATGCGCAATCAAGCACCAACTTTGTTTCACGCAGTGCATAACTAACCTAGTTTATAGCATTCCCCTTACCTGTAATACAGTATACATCGGGCAAACAGGACGTTGTTTTAATGAAAGAGCTAGGGAGCACTATAATTTGGTCAAGGAATGGAAGAGTGGGCATCTTGCCATACATTGTCGTGACTGCAAATGCAAACCCATATTTCGGAAAACCAAATTTCTTGGGCGCGGGAAAAACCAAGTCGAAAGAGAGATTGTGGAGGCGTACCATATTAGATTAGCAGGCAGTCAATGCATCAGCGCACCACTTTAGTTTTGCATGATCATGAAATAGCATTTTTGGAAAACTGATTGATTTCCACAAGATGATCAGTAGGACTCTACATAAGCTTCAGTTTTTCAATAAACTATCAGTTGGAAGTGCAACGCTTGTCCTGTCGTGTGTGTTCTCTCTTGTCCCCGTTTTGTTCGCGCTGCGACAGAATTTTGTATTATGTATAATTCTGGCAGTGACGCAAGTGGGAATTTCAGGAATTAGTGAGGGTATGTTATTATTTCAGGCACCACAAGATGTATGTTCTTTTAACATACATGTATCGTACTGAGCGTGGCAAGGTCCGCGCGATAACATGCATGAATGCATGACGTCAACAGTAAGCATGCTTTCAGCTAAAGGAAAGCACACCCTCTCCCAGTTACCATATATAAGTGACCGATGAATAAACGCTCTCGTTGTTGTTCCCCTTGCTCACGGTCTGCCATGTCCTGATTGCATTCAACGCGATACATGGTGTCAGAAGTGGGATCGCCTTCAACGCCCCTTCTTGCTAGCCAACGATTTCCATCGGAATGGACCGCTGACAACTGATGGTAAAACTGCCAATTGGCAGGCATTCAAACAAAGGTTTGAATTTTTCTTGACCTCATCAGAAGCCGACGACAAGCCGCGCACGAAAACAGCAAAGACAGCGCTTCTGCTGAGTGTCGCGGGCGATGAAGCCATCGAGATATTCAATAAGTCCAGCTTCGGTGATGGTGAGAGCAAGAGCGACTATGAAACTGTCGTGCAGAAATTTGACGAATACTGCGCAGCACAGCTGAAGGAGGTACATGAGTGCTTACAGGCCGATTGAAGTCACTTCAAGGAGAGCTTTCTCACGTGAAGGGAGTCTTGTTAAAGGGTGAAAAATCGTAATTCCGACCAGCATGAGAAAAGAAATTCTGGAGAGAATCCATCAAGGACACCTGGGAGTTAACAAATGTAAATAAAGGGCAAGACACCTCGTATTCTGGCCCGGGATCAGTTCCGACATAGAAGCCTTTGCTCAGGCGTGCTTTGCATGCAAGTACGCATACCAACAGCCTCCAGAACTCTTGAAGTTGCGCCCAACGCCGGAAGACCCCTGGCATCGTGTTGGTACCGATATCTTTAAGCACGGCGGAAGGGTATAGTTCTGCGTCTACGACACTCTATCTAACTTTACTGAAGAGCAATTGCTCTAAGACACTTCCTCAAAGGCTGTCATCGAAGCAGCAAGTGCAATTTTTGCTACATATGGGATACCGGTTGAAGTCTGCTCAGAAAATGACCCACAATTCGCGAGCCATGCTTTTGCAGCTTTCGCCTGAACTTATGATTTCAACCATACAACTTCCAGCCCTACATACCCCCAATCCAATGGCCTGCCAGAAAAAGGGGTTCAAGTGGTTAAAAAGATTTTAAACAAAACTACGGCATTGAACCAAGACTTTTGGCTGGGTCTGCTTGCCTACAGGTCTATGCCTCTGGAGTCCGGGCACTCACCTGGAGAACTACTGCAAGGAAGGAGACTAAAAACAACGTTGCCTGATGTACGGCCGGGTCCTGTCCGCAAGGTGTAAAAGCGTCGACAGACAAGTCGTTTTATTTATTTTATTTATTATTTTATTTATTTATTTTATTTCAAGATACCCCTAAAGGCCCTCTTCACGAGGGTATTACATAGCGGGTAGTAAAAATTTCAACTTGAATACATAGAAAGAACATTAACATGAGTCGACAGACAAGTCGTTTTATTTATTTTATTTATTTACTTTATTTCAAGATACCCCTAAAGGCCCTCTTCACGAGGGTATTACATAGCGGGTCGTAAAAATTTCAACTTGAATACATAGAAGGAACATTAACATGAGTCGACAGACAAGTCGTTTTATTTATTTTATTTATTTACTTTATTTCAAGATACCCCTAAAGGCCCTCTTCACGAGGGTATTACATAGCGGGTCGTAAAAATTTCAACTTGAATACATAGAAGGAACATTAACATGAGGCGACAGACAAGTCGTTTTATTTATTTTATTTATTTACTTTATTTCAAGATACCCCTAAAGGCCCTCTTCACGAGGGTATTACATAGCGGGTCGTAAAAATTTCAACTTGAATACATAGAAGGAACATTAACATGAGGCGACAGACAAGTCGTTTTATTTATTATTTTTTATTTATTTTATTTCAAGATACCCCTAAAGGCCCTCTTCAAGAGGGTATTACATAGCGGGTGGTAAAAATTTGAACTTGAATACATAGAAGGAACATTAACATGAGTCGACAGACAAGTCGTTTTATTTATTATTTTATTTATTTATTTTATTTCAAGATACCCCTAAAGGCCCCCTTCAGGAGGGTATTACATAGCGGGTCGTAAAAATTTCAACTTGAATACATAGAAGGAACATTAACATGAGGCGACAGACAAGTCGTTTTATTTATTATTTTTTATTTATTTTATTTCAAGATACCCCTAAAGGCCCCCTTCAAGAGGGTATTACATAGCGGGTCGTAAAAATTTCAACTTGAATACATAGAAGGAACATTAACATGAGTCGACAGACAAGTCGTTTTATTTATTATTTTATTTATTTATTTTATTTCAAGATACCCCTAAAGGCCCCCTTCAGGAGGGTATTACATAGAGGGTGGTAAAAATTTCAACTTGAATACATAGAAGGAACATTAACATTAGTAACAGGGCGAAAAAAAGAAGCAAGAAAAGTGCAATAACTGGTAGTAAGCAAGAATCGAAATCTGGCGGAACAACAAGACACAAAATAAACAAAATAAAAAAAACAAGAAAAGAAAACACAAAGATAAAAACAACGGAATAAGCAGAACGAAAAGCAAAACTCGAACACATTGCGGTGAGCAAAACAGAACTAGAAGAAAACTACACATGGCTTTGACTTTTTAAAAGTTCATGAAATGATGTCGCATTCGTTTCAGTTGCGATTGTGTAAGGCAGTCGGTTCCAGTCAATAATGGTTTTGGGTATGAATGATTTAGCATAACTTGAAGTGCGACATGTGCTGCGTTTGATTTTGAAAGGATGGTCACGGCGTGGAAACACTGCTGAGGGTAAGTGAAAGAAGTCAGCCGACAACTTCCGCCACTCAACTCGGGAGACATTTTTCGCGTCAAGAAAAGAGCATGGGCTACCAAAGCACAGGTCCTTCAAACTTCAAGGTATCCTAGATCGTACAGAGTCATTACAGAAGACGGAACGTTCCTACGGCGCAATTGACGGCACCTGCTGCCAACAAAGGAGGTTTTCCAAAGAAGCCCTTGTGACATCGGTGACGATGCCAGCCAGGAAGCTGACCTAAGCGCTTCTTCAGCACCATGCAGCCATGCAGGGTTTCCGCCTACACCTGACAGCATGCCTACTGCCAACAACGCACCTGCCAGAGTTCACCAACACACTCAGCCTTCACTTGCACCAAGGAGGTCATTGAAACCCCCTGCATATTAGCAAAGGCACCGCTCGACTCATTTGCTTCGCCAACATACCAAGACACTGGATTGCATAACGAGCACTACGATGACTATTACAAAATTGTTATAGCATGTCCTTAGATACCAGTCTCCCCTCATCAATCATGACAGTGGCTCGGCGGCGACAGCTGCCGCACAAGTAGCCTGGCTTGCTCTCAATGCTCCCGATTCCTGGGTGCTTGGGCTATCCTGCCAGACCAGCCGCCTCAGCCCTCAGAAGCATACACGCTGTGCGGGGTTAAGGTCACTGAAGTGCAGGCAGGATCTTTTTGTGAGAATTTCATTGTCAGCATCAGGAACGGGATTGATTGTATTTCTGGTGCAAGCGTAAATGAAGTGACGGCTGGTGAGGCCTTCAACGTCTGGCCAGAAGTAGTTATTTGATTTGCTCCTAGCCTGCACCACATGCCACCAGTAATCACGGAGTCCACCCTTGTGTCAGTTTACACCACTTTTCGGCTATTTTGTTATCACAGAGTGCCTAGTGTGAATCAGAGTGGTGGGTAAAAGTCTTTCAACTTAAAAATTGAAATCTCTTAGGAATAAATGCAACTTTTGCCAATGGACTAATGACACCAATACCACGAAATGCCGAACAATGCAATTTTGTGACCGAAAAAAAAAAACGACAGAGTTGTCCTCTATGTCCCTCTGTGGCCATTGCGTATAGTGCTGTCCTCGACATTGTGAGGCACACATTGAGTGCATTGTTTTTATTGATCAGCATTGGGCAAACATAAAAACCGGTAACATTTAAGCAATTTTTTTAAATCTGTAATGACGGCTTGTTAAAATATTAGTCCCATTTTGTGTTTTTCATTTGCTAGCACACTGTGGTTTACAAGTGTATGTGAAAATCAGCACGTTTCACAACTGCCTCACTTATTTGTACAGGTGGACACTGGCGGGGACATTCTAGTGGAAGAGGCTGCCCTGGAGCGGCTGCGAAGCACCTGCCCTGGCAACGCTTCAAGATTCGCTAGTGGTTTGCTCCGGCCGGTCTTCCCAGCGGAAGAGCTGCGGGGAAAATCCCTTTGCGGGCGACAATGCAACGTCCACAAACACCTTGAGCCCAAGGACGCCCTGGATCCGGCCAGACTGAGCGCTGTTCTTGGCATGTTTTCAGTCCTCAAATAACTGCATGATGTAAGCAGGGTACGCTGTGTCAAAGTATATAGGAAGACTAGCCTTGCTATCGACTATACGAAGTAGTGTTCATTCTGTAAAAAGTTTGTTTTACTTGCTTCACAGCGCACTGAATGTTGGCGCCATCCGGCGTACCTGAATGCAGACTTCAAAACTGAGATTTTGAGTCCTTATAAATGGTGAGGACAGCTAAAATTAAGGTAGCCTGCATGCAAGCAGGTGTCCATGCCTCACGATTTTCTCATTCTCACCACACGGGCAATCTCAATTCCCACTGAGCCACTCTCCATTGCAATTTTCGGTGGCCATCCATACACACCACTGCCAACACGTTAATTTCAGTGAGGATGAGTAGTGAGCATGTGACCATATCAGACAGGTGTTGCTGGAGTAGCACCAGTAAGTAAAAACAAAGTAAGGCGGTAATAAAACGAGGGAAATATTGGAAGTGCTATATTTAATTGGAAGTTTGCCCAGAAAAAGGTATTCAAGTAGTTCACAGTTGGGCAGAATCCACAGACAGCGATGCCAAGCCAACGATGTGCACTTTACTTCAGACTCATTAACTTTTTGCAGATGGTGCTGCCAGTGACCAATCATTGTCCTTAGTGTGTTCTTAGCTACCATCATTGCAGCCCATGGGGAGCACTTTTTGGGCATGTGTAAGTGTTAATAGTTACATTACTTGGTTGTTCCATTTATTTCGTTTTCAGGAAAGAAAGTATTCGAACTACTGCTGATATAGCATTTGTGTTAAAATTACCTAAATTATACATCAGTGGCATTTACATCACACTGCTCGATTATCCAGTCATGATTCGAAAACTAACCTTCTCAAGGCCCATGCGCATGCGCAAGTGGCCAGTGCGGCAGCACCACCGCTTCCCTCCTTCCGGTCCGGTGACTTGGTCCTCGTTCGCAGCACCATCCGCGACCCTGGCCGTGCTGCGAAGCTCATGCCCCGATACCGCGGCCCTTACCGTGTCGTTGCACGGTTCGGCCCCGTTACATACCGCCTAGAAGACCTCCCCGAGCTTCGACCACGCGGTGTGCACCACATTTTGCCCGAACATGTCTCCAACATGAAGCGCTATGTCTCCGGCACCCGCCGTGATCCCGACTTGGCTCCCACGCCCTCACCAGTGCCGCCCTCGCGCGCCAGCACCAGGCCTCCCTCCCGGAATGCCGCCCCGTAAGTGGAGCGCTTTGGCATGGATGCAATCCCAAGTTCCGAGGTATGCCCGTCCCGACTGCACACACTGAAGCCACCCCATCACCTACAGGAAGACTAGACGAGGGTCAGCGCGGCGATGGGCTTCCACGAGCCAACACGAAGCCGCAAACGCAAATACAAACGCTGTCGCCCGACTATGCCGCAGGAACTGAACGTCGTCCTAAGCTTGAGTTGAATGGCTCACTGGAACCACTTTCCGAAGGCGGCCAGAAATCCTCGCTGTTGTCGTACGGTGAGGAGTCGCCTACAAGCAGCCCCGAGATCTACCAGGACAGTTTGGTATGAGACGACACTATGTCATCACAACATGATGATGCCTCCTGCAAATCAAGCTGCGCCGGTGCGAAGAACCTAAGCCCAGGCTGATCGGGACGAGTTTGATGCCTTTCTCAAGGAATGCACTCCAATCAAGCAAGCGCAGCAAAATGTGCAAGATATGCAGGGCGCTTCTCGTAACAGCGCCACCGTTCCCTTCCCTATTGGATGCCGTCGCAGGAGACGCCGGCGCGGAGTCACCTAGCCCACACACTTCGACGCAGGATTCCGCATCCCTACCCAGTGTCGAAAGGTTTTCTGACATTGCGGAACCTCGCTCACCCCTTATACACAGGACCTGCAGCTGCTCGACAATACGTCGCTCGAAAGCGATGTTCAAGGGGCACCTAGCCAACCTGATGGCAGCCTGCAAAGCGAGGCACGCGCTACGGGACACCAGCGGTGTTGCAACTGCATTCTGTCTTCCTCCCCTCCCCCGGTGGCAGAGCGTGCTGCGCTATACAAATAAAGAAGAGGTGCGGGGCGAGCGCGAAGGGAGAGCGCGCGGCACTAGCGAGAGACAGAGAACGAAAGAGAATCGCCGCGGCCGGTTGTGCCTGAGTCTCCTGTGTTCCTGTGTGCCTTTCTCTGCGCGGGCCAGTCGTCCCGTAACAATATATAATTTATTCTTGCCCATCAAACTCACAGAAACAGTGTACTGAAGCGTTTCTTGAGAGCAGGGATTGCTTTGTAATTGGGTGCCAACCTGTATTTTTTTTTCAGGCTTCACTTCAAGGCAGTACAAGGGCCACGATCCTCCTCGCCTGAAGACCAGCATCGCAACGGTGCTGGCCACGGAAGTGAAATAAATGAGTAAAGTGAACGTTTTCACGCACAAATTCTGTGCCAGGCCGCTTTCTTTACCTTCACGGCACTAGCTGCCTGTGAGGTATGATCCATTTGTTGGAATTACAACCGCAAAATGGTTTGGTCTGACTTTTCATGATACCTAATTCAGGGGGAACAAACTGATGAGGGTGGTATAACGGTTGCATTCTCTTTGCATGCGCCTCTATGCATTCTGATGTTCATGTGATTTTTTTCAGCAAGAAAAATGATGTACAAATGCTTGGTTAGTTATATGGAGTTTTACGGTGCATAAGCAACTGTGGCTATCATGCGCCAAACACAAGGTTAGATGATGTTACATTAAGTGTATAGATGTTACATAATATTAGATTTAAAACATTGGCTTTCTTTAGAAACTTACAAACAAGCGAAAACTCGACGAGTGTTTGCTCGCCTAAAAGCGATGTGGGAATGTGTTCATTGCAAAATACAGTAAAAAACTTTTTCCTAAGTTCTTCGAGATGCGAACAAGAAATTAAAATGTGATTAACTGTGAGCTCCTCACCACACATTTCACACAGAGGTTTGTATTTTTTTGCTAATAAGAAGCTATGGGTGATGTTTGTGTGACCTATGCGTAAACGACATCAAATTACTTCGATAAAACGCTCTTTATGGCGGCACGATTTCCATTCTTTTAAAGGGACACTGAGGAGAGCACTATTAATATATTTTTTATAGCAAAATCCGATAGTTCGGCATGTCATGGCTTTGTTGCCATTTGGCCGGCAGCGAAAAATGCATTTATTTCTAAGAAATTGGATTCGAAGTTGAAAAGGTTTTTCCCGCCGCTGTGATTCAAACTTGGGATTCGGCTATGACGACAGAGGACTAAGTGACGTGAAACATGACGTGTTGCAGACTCCGTGATTTCTGGCTGCCAGCAGTGCGGCCTAGCAGCAGCCGAAAAGAAAGCTACCGCCGGCCGCACGTTGAAGGCATCTATCGGCTATTGCGGCCATCGCTACAGTCGCTTCGCTTACGTTTGCACCGGCGTTTTGCGAGCGTTACGATGGATCTTGTTCTCGAAGTCGTCAACGAAGTTCTCGCAAATAGACACCTTTAGCATACCGTGTACCTTGATACCGCTAGCGGAATACCGGGAGCCCGCCTAACGCCGGCGAGCAGGCGCTGATTGGTCCTGATGCTTCAGGCGAGCGCGTAGCTGCCCGGCACGTGGCGCCATCTGGCGACGTCAAGGAGATTTGCGCATGCATTGGCTGCGCCTCAGTGATTTGTGCTTCTCGTGTCCTAGCGTTGCTAGAACCATTGGTTCCAGCAACACTGTTTTGTTATATGACGTCATGACGCTTGTACTTGCGAGTTTGGCCTGTGGCGGCGATACCTGTATTTTGGTTCTTGCTCTTTTCTACGTTACAAGAGCTTTGTTGTCAGTATGAGTGGCGTTTTTGTAATCAGGAGCTGGTATTCTGTCGATACAAGCCAACTTCAATTTCTCCTCAGTGTCCCTTTAAAATGGGCTTTACAGTATGCAGCTTGTTTTTTCCTTCATTTTCCCTAGAAGCTTGCCATTTGGCTCTTAGTTTGCTACGTACTAACTTCATGTAATCCCTAGGAGGCAAATTCACATGTTTTATTTCCATGGATAAGGCTTGTGCAGCACATATGTCGGCTCTCTCATTGTCCATAATGCCAACGTGACTAGGAACCCAGCAGGATTTTATAACATGTTTTTGTGTTGTGACCTTTACTATATCGTGTATAATGCTTCCTATCAGTGGCTCCGTGGCATTTTTGGAGTTTAATGCTGTAAGGACGCTAAGTGAATCTGTATAAATGATGCTGTTTTGGATGTTTTCATTTGTTATTTTCTGTACCGCAACACAAATGGCATAACACTCAGCTGTGAAAACTGTAGCACATGAGGGCAGTCGTACTGCATTTTTATTTTTTCCTTGTATTACTGCGCTTCCTACATGAGGATGAGTTTTTGACCCATCAGTATAAAATGCAGTATAATTTCTGTATTTTTCTTGTAGTGCTGATATTCTTGTATTATATGGTCATGTGGTGTACAGGTTTTCCCGAGGAGTGTTAGTGTGACATCACACACTGTGGGGAGAGTGTACCACAGTGCTAGCACTTCCTTGTCTTGGCGCAATACTTTTAATTTCATTTAGTATGTTCAGAGCTTGGCATTTTTCTTAGAAGCGCAAGAGCAACGGCTTAATCCCGTGAGGCTTGTTGTTGAAGAGTACTCAGGATGGACATTTCGTGACAATTGGGTAAAAGAGCTGTTTGGGCTGAGAAAGGATTTTGAGGATGTATGTACAAGTTAGTGCAGTTCTTCGATCTTCTAAGGAAGGTTCATTAGTTTCCACATACAGACTTGCTATTGGGGAAGTTCTGTAAGCACCGGAAGACAACCTTAAACCAAGATTGTGAATAGGATTCAGTCGTTTTTTGTAGGACGGTCTTGCTGAGCCATATACTATGGACCCACAGTCTAACTTGGAGCGAACCAGAGAACGATATATATGTAACAGGCATGCCCTATCATACCCCCAGCGTTTTCTTGACAGTAGTTTCAGTACACTGAGGGCCTGGGAAGCTTTTTTCTTTAAGCTGTTTATATATGGCAAGTGAGCTTTTTATCGAAAGTTACCCCTAGAAATTTATACTCTTGTTTGACAGGTAACGGGGTTTGGTTTAGATATAGTGTGCGGTCAGCCTGTACACCTCATCTCAAAGAGAACAGAACCGCTACTGTTTTCTGAGGGGAAAATCTAAATCCGTGTCTATCTGCCCAGGTAGCCAGTTTATTTATTGTTATTTGTATCTGTCGCTCACAAGTAGGTATGCTGTAAGACGTGCATGCTATTTGGAGGTCGTCTACGTAAACCGAGTACATTATGGATTTTGGGATTACTTTTCCTGTGGAGTTCATTTCGATGATGAATAAGGTCGTAGTGAGGATGCACCCCTGGGGTGCACCAGTTTCTTGAATAAAAGTGTTAGAGAAGGTTGCGCCTAGGCGGACTCTGAACGTCTGGTTGGTTAGGAAGATGCTCAAACAGCTCAGCATTCTGCCGCAGATACCTAGGTCCGGTAGGTCACGGAGAATACCGAAACCTCCACGTGGTATCGTAAGCCTTCTCCAGGTCAGAGAAGACCCCGATGCAGTGTTGGTTGTAGATGAACGCTTCCCGGACTGAGTTCTCAAAGCGAACAAGGTGATCGGTTGTAGAACATGTCTTTTTAAACCCGCATTGGTGTATGCCTAAATGTTGCCGAGACTGAAGTATGAAGGTTAGTCTGATGTTTAGAATGCTTTCGAATGATTTTGCTACGCAGCTAGTGAGCGCTATTGGCCTGTAACTGGTGGGACTAGTTGGTGGTTTGCCAGGTTTTAGGAAGGATACTATGATTGCTTCTTTCCATGCATGGGGGATTTCTCCACTCATCCATATTTTATTGAAAAATTTTAGGAGAGCCTCTATGGCAGTCTCAGAGAGGTGAGCAAGCATGACACAATGTATATTGTCTGGGCCTGGTGCTGTCTTTTCACCGGATGTTAGTACTGTGTTTAATTCCTGCATTGTAATAAGCTGATTGGAGTCTTCATGTATGCATGTTCTGAAGGGAAGTTTTTGTTTTTCTACTATTGTTTTGTGCTTTTGAAAGGAGTGTGTGTAGTTGGATGAGCTTGAAACTGGAAAAATGCTCACGCAATATGTTGGCCTGCTCTTCTAATGTTGTTTGAGTACCGGGTGTTGTTAGCATTGGAAATGTGAAAGGAGTAAAATGTCCTGTGAATTTCCGCACCTGCTCCCACATTTGTTTTGATGCCGTTGAGCTGTTTATAGAAGAGACATAAGCTTGCCACGAAGCTTTCTCGGCACTAAGACAGATATACCGAGCTTTTGCTCTCCCCTTTTTAATGTTTATAAAATTCTCATATGTTACATATCTCCGATAAATGCCCCAGGCTTTGTTTTGTTTGGTTTTTGCATCTTCACATTCTTTCGTGTGCCAGTATTTGTGATTTTGTTTCACTATTCCAGAGGATTGAGGAATAGCTAAATGTGCGGCAGCGAAGCTACAACTCGTGAATTTTTCATTTATCTCATTGATGTCAACATTTTCTGAAACTATTTTCTCTAATGTAGCTTCTGCACTAAAAAGTTGCCAGTCAGCTAAATAAAGCTTCCAACATCGTGGTTTTGTGGAAATGACTGTTGGCGACGATGAGAGACTTATTACGACAGGGAGATGATCACTTCCATATGGATTGTCTAAAACACTCCAGTTAAAATCGTTAAAAACAGACGGTGAACTAAAAGACAAATCTAAAACACTCATTTTCCCCGAGGTTGGGGAGCAGTATGTGGGTTTATTCGAGTTCAGTAAACAGACGTTATTGCATAGAACAAAATCGTCTATGAGATGGCCTATAGCGTCAGTTTTCTCGCTTCCCCCAAAACATGAATGCCCATTAAAGTCTCCAACTACCAGGTATGGCTCTGGTAGCTGATCTAAAAGAACCTCTAAGTCATGTAGTGTTAAATTAAAGTGCGGATCGATATATAGTGAGCACACTGTAATGGTTTTATGGGCAACCAGAGTGGCTGCGACAGCTTCGAGTCTTGTTTTTAGTTTAAGCTCCCGAGCCGGGACACGGTTTATCACTATGATGGCTACGCCTCCCGACAGCCTGCTCGCTTGTTTCCGATCACGGCGGAAAACAGTGTAATTCTTAAGAAAGTTATTTTTTTTTGGGGACCTAAATTTGTCTCTTGTAGACATAAGGCAACAGGAGCGTGCACTCCTAGTATGTCTTTTATATCACTGTAGTTGTTTAGAAGTCCTCTACAGTTCCATTGTATTATGAAAGCCATCTTATTTTTGTGTTTGTACCGAGTGAAAAACTAGACCAAGTCGTTTATGGTCCCGTGACTCGGGGCCTGTCTTTTTTTGACCGATCCAGGGAGCTCCGCCGACCCTCCCATGGGGACGGAGCAGGGCTGCCCGGAGTCGTGTCCATCGCCCCTGCGGAGGCACTGGACGACCGTGCAGAAGGCACGTTCACGTTCGAGATTGATCTCGACCCGTGGGAAGAAATCTTGAGGCCCGCCGACCCAGGGGTCTGCGCAGCCTGACTTGGAGTTGGCGGAGTACCGTTAGCTGCTCCACCTTGGGGCGTGGATGGCCCCGCCACAGGCTCACTGCGTGTGACCTGGACGGGTGCCGAAGCCTGGTGTGGAGCGCCGCGCCCACGCACCACATCGGCGAAGTTGGGTTTTGTTGTGAAGGAGAATGAGTTGGTGAGTGCAAAACGCCTTCTCGCTTCTTTATATGAAATATTTTCCTGTGTCTTTATGGTGATTATCTCTTTCTTTTTTCCAGGTCGGACACTCCCTGGAGTATGCTGCATGGTCTCCTTCACAGTTTGCGCAGTGCGGGGCTTCGTCACATTGATCAGAATGATCCTTCGAGACGCATTTCGCGCACGTTTTCCGACCGCGGCAATTTTGTGAGCCGTGGCCGAACCTTTGACAGTTGAAACATCGGCGAGGGTTGGGAATGTATGGTCTTACGTTAACTTTCAGATATCCTACTTCGATTGTGTCGGGGAGTGTGCTGGTGCTGAATGTGAGGATCATGTGCTTTGTGTCTATTTGCTTATTATCCTTCCGGATCTTGATTCGGCGAACGTCTATGACGTCTTGGTCACTCAGACCTTCGAGCATCTCTTTTTCAGTGATGTGGACAAAATCATTTTCGGATATTACGCCCCGGACAGTGTTCAAAGATCGGTGTGAAGTCACTGATACAGGAATATCTCCAACAGACACAATGTTTGCGAATTTTGAGAGCTGGACGTTGTCTCGCAGTTCAAGCAGTAAGTCACCGCTGGCCATTTTTGATACCTTGTAGCCAATGCCCAAGGCTTCTGTCAAACACTTTGATAATAGGAAGGGAGACAGGATTCTTGCTTGCTTATCTTGTACTTCACTATGGATGACATGGTATTTAGGAAAACTGACTTTTCATTTCTGGAAAAAATGATCTGCATCGTTCCGCCCTCTCTTGAGAGAGCGATCAGGTTTGGAAAGAAGGGGAGCCTTAAAAATTCAAGTTTTTCAGTCATGGTGCCAGCCACCCACCATGGAGCCCAACAAGGTGACGGGACAGGAACTTGAAAGCAATTCCTGCCCATGCCAGCTGTACACCTAAACTATAACCAAATATGACGCAACTCAGGGTAACTGGCCGTAAACTGCGAAACGGCTGAAGGTCGCACTTGAACTTTATCAATCGTGTGACGTATCCGCCCGAGAGCGATGGAGAAACCTGTTGTCAGAGTGGAAAGTCTCGCAGCGCCGACGCGAGCACCGCGCTGTGGCTCGCAGCCACTCCGCCAACTGCAGCCGTGGGTCGCGTATTTTTGACCGCGACTGTACATTAAAAAAAAGGGGAAATAGAATAGTGAGCCAAGATAAATGACAAAAAGGCAGGTACAGAAGCAAAGAATAAGAACAAGCGAAACTGAAAATAACTAAAGTAAAAAATGAAAAATATATCAGCTAGAAGAATGGAAAAATAAAATACAAATTGAAAACAAACAAAACAATAAAAATGGACATAAAAAACGAAAAGCAGACAAAACAAAGACTGTGTGTGCACGCAAGGTGAGCAAATAGCAAGATCTGCATGCCATCCACATGCCTGTGAGGCAGGGGCAGGGCCACGGCCCACCAAAATTGGCCATATGGTGCCCCCGACCACATGAGACATGGGGAGGCGTAGAAATGGCAGGGAGGTCCACCAGCCATCAGGGCGGGACTAAACGCGAGAGACAGGTGAAAGAAAGGAAGAAACGCAAACATCAAAGTGAATAAGCAAAGCACGAGACCGAGGGGAACCTAATAAAGACGGGAAGTCACGAGGGGAAAAGCAAATGCGGTAGCCGGAGAGCCGCACTGCTATGTCCGCGTACAGCTAGGACAGGGACAAGAGATCGCGGTGGAGGGAAAGAGAGCAGGAGACGGTTAATAGATTTAGTTATATGGAGTTTTATGGCACATAAGCAACTGTGGCTATCATGCGCCAAACACAACACGCATATGGTGTCCCCTCTCTTGTTAAGTGTCCTTGTTGCGCCGCCGTTCATTTCATCTTTACATTAAGTGTATAGATGAGACATTACATTAGATTTAAAACATTGGCTTTCTTTAGAAAGTTGCAAACAAGTGAAAACTGGACGAGTGTTTGCTTGCCCAAAAGCAATGCGGGATGAAATGGAATGCGTTCATTGTAAAATGCAGTAAAAAAGTTTTCTAAGTTCTTCGAGATGCGAACAAGAAATTAAAATGTGATTTACTGTGAGCTCCTCACCACACATTTCACACACAGGTTTGTCTTTTTTCGTTAATAAGAGGCTATGGATGATGTGTGTGTGACCTATGCAACGGTTAATAGAGGGGACAAAAAGAGCCAGGAGGGTGTCAGAATGTTCCGTGGTCCAGGTGTCTGACGAGAGCCTGAGTATGGTGGTATGCATGCGGGTGCGCACTGACAAGAGTGACAGCCACGACGGCCGCAGGAGGCCACACCCCGACGCCAGTGAGGCGGCCCAGTGAGCAAGCTTGTTGCCCTAGACACCACAATGGGCGGAGACATGATACAGGAAAACAGGACGGTGAAGAGAAATGGTGGGAAGGGTGCGCTTGACGTCTCGGACGCGTAAGTCATTCGTGAAAAAAGAGTGAAGGAGAGAAAGGCAATAAGAGTAGATATGCAAGGGAGAGGGGCGCGTCAGGCATAACAAGCCTCGTGAAACGCAACAGCCTCTGCGCAGAAGGCTCTAGAGGCTGTCTCAAGACGAAACCGGCCCACGTTCCGCAGTGCGCCAGAAGGTGAGAATGCGACGTAAGCAGTGGGACGTATAAAAACCGTCCGTGAATATAGGAAGGCCGGGAAGGGAGGACTGAGAAGGAAAGTGAGACGGGAGAATACGGGTGAAGGAGAATGAGGAAGCCAGAGAGGGATGGTCGCATCAGGGATCAAAGCGGGGCAAGATATCAGAAGGTACACAAGTGTGACCTCCAAAGGTTACAGGATCTACATTGTTTAAAAGGTTGTACTCTGCACAGAGGCGATCCAGTTCCAAGGGAGGAGGGGGTACCCAGAAGAGTACCTGAAGCACAGCCATGCGCGTTGTGCGGAATGCCCCTGTGATAGATAGAAGAGGGACGCACTGCACAGAAACAACCTTCTCTCGAAGGCGGGAATTGACGCTGCGAGACCACCAAGCAGGCGCGGCGAAAGTAAGAGCGGGTTGTACTACATGGAAATAAAGCCTACGTAGAGAAGAGCGAGTGGGGGAATGGTGGAACGATAGAAATGAGACAAGACGCGAAGTGAGGATCTCTGCCTTGTCGCTGAAGAAGTGAGCATGAGGTGGAAAAGTGAGGTGGCAGTCAAACACAACGCCTAAAATTTTGAGTTCCTGTTTGAAACTTAAGGGCGGCCCGAGAAGCGCATGGTGGGATTACGCTTCTCCATTTCGGCCACGCCATGGGAAAACAGCATACAAAATGTTTTAAAGCGCAGCTCTTTGGCGCCCGTTTCTGCATTTCGTGGCGTCGTCACCGCTGTAACCAGCAGTGGACACCCTTTAAGCTGCGAAAGCAATGGAATGGGAGCTTGGAAAGGAGAGGGTAAAAGCGCAACTTCCTCCCCTCCTTAGCAACCAGCGAGTCAGTGGGGGGCGCAGCTGTGCATAGCAACCATGACCTCACACAGTAGCGGTAGAACGAACGTGTGCGTGTTGGCGGTGGCAGCTACCCCGCCGCTCCTTCGCCAGACGTCTCGTTGCAGTCGAGTCAGTGAGACGCATGACTCCGAAGCGGCCCACTGATTCCGCTCCAAGCGGTTCAGGGAAGTGGCAGTGGGTTGACCACAAGGCTTTTGCCAAGCACACTTTACAATTTCCAAAGTGTCTTCGGTATTTTTTTGAGGAAAGGAAATGCGCAGTATCTGTCTCCTACAGCTGCGAAACCAATAGAGCGGGAGCCTGAAAAGCGGAAGGTAAAATTTGTAAATTGGTTTTTGAGGAAGGGAAATGTGCAGTATCTGTCTCACACATCTCTGTGGACAACTGAACCAGAGGGAATGCGTATAACTGCCCTCTTGGAACAGTGGACACCTCAGTCATGCTTTAATCTACATGGCGGCAGTGACAAATGTGCGCTGCATGCTTTGGCATTGACGTTGTACCAGAAACGCTGCCACCTGCCAGGGTGGCAGGGTGGGTGGGGACTTTAGTGTGGATATACAGACAAGAGGGAATTTCTTACCACTTGCGCGGGAGAACATCCCGTTCCTCTCGCTCGTAACGGCTCCCACAGCTGTGACAACCTCGCGAAATACTTGCGCAGACCTCGCCTTTGACAACCAGGCATTGGTGCAGCAAGTCGAGCATATATCCACCTATTTGTCCGCCCACAAAGCTTCCTTCACGACAATCAAGAACTGTTAGTGGAGTGTTTCTTGAACAAGGAATATGTGTGAAAAATAACAAGTTGTCTGTAATTGCACATACATGTCTCGCTTGAATTCTTTCCCTCAACCTGTCGAAAAGCTGAAACAGCTGATGAGCTGCGCTCAAATTTCGGATTAGGAAGTAACGTAATCGTCGGCAGTTTTTGTCCACGAGACCGTTACCCGCGAATGTGAGGCCCAACAGGCTACTCTGTCAAGAATGTCCGCACACAACTGCTCCAGCTCGTGGCGCGTGCGGGCCAGAATCAGCACAATAGTATCGTCGGCATACGCCTGTATTGTTACGCCAGGAGGCATTGGACACTCGAGATGGTCTGCGATTATTATGGTCCACAAAAGGGGTAAAACAGGGGGTCCCAGAACGCTGCCGAGAGTAGAGTTGGCAGGGACCTCCTCACCAGTGCACGTACGGTAGACTACGGTGCGCTGGGAAAGAAAGGCGCGCAAGAGTTGACAGAAGTTGGAAGGGAGACTGCGGCAGCGAAAGAAGCGAACACACACTATCAAATGCACCCTGAAAATCAAGTGATATGAGAACCACGGGCGTTCAGGATACGTGGAAATTAGAATTGTTCGCAACGAGGCCAGGGCTTGCGCTGCGCTGCATGAATGGGTAAACCCAAACTGGTTGGGGTGGAGATGGCCCCTGGCGTGCAAGAAATGGTAAAGACAACCGTGAAGTAGGCGTTCTAAAAGTTCATCACTACTTGCCGGTAGGAAGTAGGGAGAGAAGAGGGACGGTTTGGTTTTCGAAGGAAAATGATCAGCCTCATGCTATGCAGAGGAAAGTGGCCGAGACGGAGGGCACCGTTGAAAAGGAAGAGAAAGAAGAACAGGCAGGCACACCAGAGGCCGGTAACCAAGGGCGCAGTCAACCCATTCAGGCTGGGAGCCGTGCCCGTATCGAGGGCGTTTGCGAGCAACTGAAGCTTGTTACGTGAGAACAGGACGTCCGGCGGTACTGAAGGACAGGAAGGCAACTCAAGCGATGCACGGATAACACATGTAATGGTGAAGCTATCAAAGAATTCTCAAAGGCGACCTGTGTCTGGAGCAAAAGTGCCGCCGACTCGATGACAGAAGTCGTCAGAACGCCACCTCCTGTGCCTAGAGGTGGTAGGAATACGGGGGCGCGCAGTTTGGCGAATGCCTTCTGAAAGGGTGCGCCAAAAAGGTTTTTACGAGTCGAATCGTCACAGGCCTGGTGCAACACCGAGTCCTTTGCCACCCTGATGCTGTTACGGTAACAGGTAAGTGCTGCCTGAAGTGCGGTGCAATAGACGGGGAGCAACAAAAGGTATGAGCAACGCTGGAAGTGCCGGTGTAAGGCTTGAACACGGCGCCACTCGATGGCGAGCTCAGGGGACGACCATGGCTTCGGTGCCAAAGCACTGACAACCGTACGCTTGTGGTGCTCAATCAGCTTGGTGACTGTGTCATGGAACCGGTTGACGGCGGTCTCCAGTGCGTCAAAGGAGCACAGATCAGTGCCAGCAACCCGGGGAAACCACGTGTCTCTTGCGAGGCACTGAAGCAGACGAGCCCGGGATGCAACTGTTAGGTGATGCTGCTTCGGAGAAGGAGGACCAATCAACACCTATTGCTACGCCTGAGACCTGAACGTCGGGCTAAGCTTGAGATGAACAGCTTTCTGGAACCACTTTCCGAAGGCGGGCAAAAACCCTCGCTGTTGTCGTACGGCGAGGAATGGCCTACAAGCAGCCCCGAGACCTACCGCGACAGTTTGGTGTCAGAAGACACTATGTAGTCACAACATGATGATGCCTCCTGCAAATCAAGCTGCGCCGGTGAGAAGAACCTCAACCCGGGCTCAACGGGACAACTTCGATGCCCTTCTCAAGAAATGAACTCCCGTCAAGGAAGCGCCGCAAAATGTGCAAGATATGCGGGCATTTCTCATAGCAGTGCCACAGTTCCCTTCCCTATCGGATGCCGTCACAGGAGACAGCGGCGCGGATTCACCTAGCCCACACGCTTCGTTGCAGGATTCCTCGTCCCTACCCAGTGTCGAAGGCTTTTCTGACGTTGCGGAACCTCGCTCACCCGACACAGGACCTGCAGGTGCTCGACAATACATCGCTCGCAAGCGATGTGATCCCCATCACTTTCGCCGGGGACACGACCACGCTCAAGGAGCACCTAGCCAACCTGATGTAAGCCTGCAAAGCGAAGCACGTGCTAGAGGACACCAGCCGTGTTGGAACTGCGTTCTAACTCCCCCCCTCCCCCCTCCTCCCCTCCCCCTTCCTCCCTCCCCCCGGGGAAGAAAGATATTACGGCACACGACCTACGCTGACCAAGAGCGCGCTGCGCTATACGAATAAAGAAGAGGCGAGGGAAGAGCACGCGGAGATAGCGCGAGACAGACCGAAAGAGAATCGCCGCGGCCGGTTGTGCCCGGGTCTCCTGCGTTTCTGTCTGCCTTTCTCTGTACGGGCCCACCATCCCGTAACAATATAAGAGTGCTCCGACACTCGAAGAACTCGAAGAAACACACTATCACACCTTACATTCAACGCTTATCCCATGGGTTAAGACATGTTGCAAAAAGATATGATGTAGGAGTAGCCCTATCTGTCCCCCTGAGATTAGGAAGACTTTGCCCTCTTGTGCAAAGGTGGAAAGCGTTGACGGTAGTTCCCGTGCCTGCAAAGTGAAGCATGAAGTAAAATTTGTGAGATTTCAAACTGGTATTGTTGTGTATAAAATTGCTTTCTTATGTGGGTTAGTGCACTCAGGCCAAACCGGGTGGTGTCTGAACATTCGCCTCAGAGAGCACAAAAAAAGGTTGTTCGTCAGGGGTGAGCGAACATCTACGTGAATGCAAACAATTGCCGTCCTCTCTTTGAGGCCACTGACGTGCTGTGTCGTCATCCCCAACAAAGAACCAGAGAGGCGATTGAAGCATTTCACATAGCCTTGTATGGAAACTGCGCGAGTAAGCCTTCGCTCTCGCTATCAAGGAAGGAAATAGGCTACCTGCGCAGGTTTGATTTTTTCGTCTCCTTTGTTTGTTTTTTAGCCATGATATGATAGCTATGTGTTTTGTCACGGCCTTTGGTATCGTTTGGTATTTAAGAAGCCGTTTCCTTCCAAATAAACCAGTTATGAAAAAGGTGCTCGTCCTATTGTCTTCTTTCCTTGTCTCCGTGTTGTTCCCACCTACCTTTTTAATCATCAACAGCCTCCAAGTCACCCAACTTTCCATTCTGTTGTATATGTTTGTTTGGCGTTGCCTAACTTATGAAAGCTCCATCCTCAGTTCAAGTAGCCTTGGTGTCCTTAGAGTGCAGCATACTGTTACTGCAGGTCATAGGTTAAAATACGGTTTTCTAAGGTTTGTTATTACTACCTGTTTTTTATATACGCATTGTGTCATGCTTCCCCTCACGGTTCACCTTGTAGGAATAAATTTCTTCTTGTTGCTTTACCAGTGCTTTGATTCTTTGTTAATGCAGTCAGATTGACTGCTTTACACTATACTTGAATCACACCATTACGGCATACAAGGTGACTTGCTCTTCATGATGCAGTGCCTTACTGAGCTCATTGTGGTAGTTTGCCTTATCGCAGATGTTATCAAAGCACTGTGCAGTCAGAGCATTCTCAAGGCTACAGACAACAAGAGCAGCCAAATATGCATTGAGATCTATGTAATACGATAAATAGAATACCATGATGCACACACCTGTACATAACTGCTCTGGATGCCGCCGGGGTGACACAGGCAGAGTTAGTCGCACACAACAGTACCGCTTTTGACTAATCCCAAACAGGCGCCCCGAGTTCCGATTATGCAAATAACGTACTGCTTTCGAAACTTAAGGTGGGCCCTGTATTAGATCGCTGTGCGTATACTGTTTGGGGTCCGGCCAGTAGGAGGCAGCTGACTTTTAGCCTCGTATGCGACCCTTACCTGGCCCAACATAACTTCACTCTAACCGATTAACCCAGTTGTAAGGGATCGGTAGTGCACGCGGGGTCATCGGAAAGCGGCTGGGGCACTCAAAGCAAAGCGTCTCCTTTCTCGGAACGCGGCAGCTCGCGAACGCGCCAGGAAGTACGGGTGTGCCCCGCCCCGCGGTACCGATTTGCGCACGTACTGGCACGAATGTGTATTTGTGTTTGTTTTTATGTTTATTTAGTGGTAGAGAGGGTGGTTTACCTTGTTGAAGCCGGAGGGCTGGCCATGCCCTTGAAGAACCAATCATGTTAAGAGCACAACATGATTGGAAGCTACGAAATGTGGGCCGGGCCTTTAGGGCTTTAAAACCGGGCCCCAGAGCCGGAAAAAGGTTTCTGCACTAAGGTGAGATGCTATGCATCTTCGGCTATGCCGAGTAGGGGCCTCCCCTAGTGTTAGCCAGATCCACCTTTTTGTTGTTTGTTCTTTTGCTGCATAATATATCTCCAGTGCCTTAACTTGTATATGCTGTAAATATTTGCATATAAAACTTCAAGTGTTCGCCTTACCCCTGCGTCTCAAGTCCTCACGAGACCGTCTCTGACGGGGCACCCCTGGTGCGAGGAACGCTTCAGTCTTCAAGTGAACAAACCGTCTCTGGCGGGGCACCTCTGGTGCGAGGAAGGAAGAAGAACCTGTGAAATTTACTGGCGCAGCCGACAGGATCCTGCGGCCATCGGAAGACAGCGCAGGAAGAAGATTGAAGGCAGGGAGAAAGGCGACGGTCAGGCAACAGCAGCGTTCGAGAAAGGACCTGCGGAGAGACGGCGGCAAGGACGTAAGGACCACGGCAGTAGTCCAGCGACGCGGGACTGCGTCCGGTCAAGGAAAGCAGCGCGTCGAGAACTCGACGGTCACCGGCGGGTCGCAGCAAGTGACGACAGCGGGCACAGGACCAGCGGCGTGCGACAGCTCATCGCAGCGTGCGGTGAAAGTGGCGGTGGACTCCCACACCAGGAAGCTGGCAATGCGGATCGACGCATCGAAACCGTGAGTTTCCTTGGTCGCATTGCTCACGTCCCTGTGCGTGTGTTTGAGCCGGTAGGACAGTTGAGGGGTACATACGGCGGTATGGAAGGTTATCCATGCCGGCCCTCACTCGATGTGAGGTATCGAGTGGAATTGGCGAAGGCGCGCTTAGCTTATTATCAGGCTGAGCTTGCAAAAGTGAATGGAGGAAAGGCGCCGCTATGCGAGGAAAAACCTCCGGATTTGCAGGCGTTAGAAGAAAGGCGCCAGCAGCTAGAGCTCCAGCTGGCTTAGCTCAAGGAGTCTTGGAGAGCTAGTCAACTAGCCAGGGAGAACTGCTGCGAGTCCCGAGTGGAAAGGCCGCCAATGCTGGAAGGCAAAGGCCTGTCAAGCACAGGTCAAGAAAATAGCCAGGCAGAAGTAAACGGTGAGCCAGATTTCTGCGAAGCTGGAATCGCATTTGGAGATAGTATAGTGACGGAACGCAGCGTCGCGGTACTAGAGGTGGTGAACGCGCACTGCGGCGATCCAGCTGCACAGGTTAGCTCTACCCCAAATGATACCAGGGACGCGGACGCGAGTTCAGGATTGTTGGAAGTCACTCTGACAATTCCAAAAACGAGATATCAAGGAAGCCGCGGAAAAGGTCCGTTCGTTCAGCATGAAGCGGCCAGTGACTACCGATGTACGATCGGAGAGCTTGTGACAGGAGAAAGTGTAACGTTGCTGGAACCGTACACTGTGTTGGCCATAGGGCATGAAGTGCCCCGTAGCGTTACTGGTAGCAAGAGCCCTTCATCCGAGGCAGAGAGTGGAGGTGGGCCTGCTGGGCCGACCGGCAGAGCGCCGCGAAGTTGTTGAACGCACCCGGTGTGTGTCCAGCCAGGTCATTTGAGGACCCGGAAATGAGTGGCCACTTGCCGCAAGGCAAGCTCAGGTCATGTGACTGCGAGGGAGCTCATGGAGCCTCAGAGTTAGACAATGCCACGAAGCCGGCAAATGCCTATCAAGCAGGGAACGGCAACGTCAGTGTTTGCCCGAGCAGGAACGGGGCAAATGGCTCTAAGCGAGGCGAAGTGCCAGAAGGCAGGTGCGCGGCTTTCATTTTGAAAGTCGGTACGTGGAACATTACGTTCCGTGCTGCAGGTCGCCAAATCAAGCGTAGCGAGACCAGCCGCATTGGTATGGTTAGACGGGGCAAGGGCTATGCTCCTTATGCAAGATGCGGTTCGTACCGGCGCGCCAGAGAGAGCGGGCCCTCAAGGGCGTCGCGTGGCCAAGGATTTGGACCCATCGAGGGCCGGGACGTGTTTGATCCTGGCGGGCACCAGCTGTTGATGTTCTTGGCCCGCTGTGGCACCAGTCTAATGAGCGTAGCGGCCATTAGGCGTTAATCGTGTCGATTGAGACACGTGGTGGCTCGAACGCACACATGGACGCGTGGTACGACAAAGGAGGCTCACGTGGCCGCTTACGGACCCCATATGAGTGCCAATGAACGCTCTGGTTGTCAGTGTCTGTGTGCATGTGTGCTCATTCGCGAGGACGAGTGTGTGCATGCAGGTGCAACTGGTCGCAGCGCGACAACATGGACTTCAGTCAAGGCGCTGTATTTGATTGTGTGAAACGCGTACTTGAATTTGTGCATTTCGCTTGTTTTGTTGGTGCGCGTGTGCATTTTGCGTCAGGTTTTGTTTGCCTGTGATGACACGATATGTAACTGCTCTATGTAGGTCGCCCTCGCGGCGATTTCATGAGTTGTACCGATCCCTTGTTGCTGTAATTCTAAAAGTGGCATTTGAGCCCTTTGTAGAATCTTGGGAAGGGCGTGTAAGGGATCGGCAGTGTACGCGGGGTCATCGGAACGCGGCTGGGGCGCTCAAAGCAAAGCGTCTCCTTTCTCGGAACGCGGCCGCTCGCGAACGCGCCAGGAAGTACGGGTGTCCCCCGCCCCGCGGTACCGATTCGCGCAAGTACTGCCACGAATGTGTATTGGTGTTTGTTTTTATGTTTATTTAGTGGTAGAGAGGGTGGTTTACCTTGTTGAAGCCGGAGGGCTGGCCATGCCCTTGAAGAACCAATCATGTTAAGAGCACAACATGATTGGAAGCTACGAAATGTGGGCCGGGCCTTTAGGGCTTTAAAACCGGGCCCCGGAGCCGGAAAAAGGGTTCTGTGCTAAGGTGAGGTGCTATGCATCTTCGGCTATGCCGAGTAGGGGCCTCCCCTAGTGTTAGCCAGATCCACCTTTTTGTTGTTTGTTCTTTTGCTGCATAATATTTCTCTAGTGCCTTAACTTGTATATGCTGTAAATATTTGCATATAAAACTTCAAGTGTTCGCCTTACCCCTGCGTCTCAACTCCTCACGAGACCGTCTCTGACGGGGCATCCCTGGTGCGAAGGAACGCTTCAGTCTTCAAGTGAACAAACCGTCTCTGGCGGGGCACCTCTGGTGCGAGGAAGATAGAGAACCTGAAATTTACTCCAGTCAATGCAGTTGAGGCGTTGGGCATCGCTCTGAAGTAATTGCTTAGACAAAGCGAAAAAATTCCAGTCAAAAACTGTGTACCCAGAAATAATAGTAACCAATAAGGAAAGATTATAGATTTAAAAATGAGTAAAAAAAGAGGAGAAGGTAATAAGTCAAATTAGAATGTATGAGCTGTTCAATGTTTTTTTTAGGCAGTTGGCAGTCAGAGAATTTCACACACTGGAAGCGTGCACTACCTAGCAATTTCAAGCGCGCATACTCAAACGCTAGGAAAAGAATTGTTTCTTCTCCGGGGCCCGGACCATGTTCGGGCCCAGGTGCGCCCCAATCGGAGTCTCATTCCAAGCTAAAATCGAAAGAAAAGGCAAAAATAAATCGGAATGAGAAAGAGGCTGCACCTGCAGAGAACAGCGGAAAACAGCGCCCATGTGGCCAGAAGTCAAATTTAGTGGAAAAAGAGAATGGCAAAAATAAAAGTGGGCACGGTAACATTAGTGGCCTAAGGGCTCAGCGAGCACAGAGGGTGACTGCCTCGGCGAGCTATTTTATTGTGAAAAATAGAAATAATGATGCGATGAAGGTGACAAAAGGACAAAAAGAAATTTAATATGAATAAAGAAATATATAAATGATAAATAAAAATCAGTATTTTAGGATTAAAATGAACAGGGTGACAGATGCACTAGATGCAGATAATAATGGATATGATGTATTGAAGGAAATGTGTAAGAAAAGAAAATTGAATCCAGGCTTCCCAGGTAGTGCAGAGCAGATGACGGTCAAGGTTGAGTCTGAAATGAAGTTAAAAGGCGGAAATAAAAGGAAACCGAAAACAGAGGAGAAAACAGACATACAAAAAGGATGGATGTCCTGAAGAAAAGGTGAAGTGCGTGAAAAAGTTAAGTGCGCAGGAAGACTGAACACTGAAAATGGTAATGTGTAAAGGGAAATAAATAATATAATGATAAAAAGATAATTAAAATAGTGAAGCATGCAGTATACTCAACCTGGGGTGGGGCGGACACATCGCATCCACCTCGCTGGGCCAGAGAGGCTCCACCCACTGATTGAATACCATAAATAATGTGATGATCGTGATAATTTGGAAGCAAGGAACTGAGAGTGGAGACAATCCATAAAAGTAATGCGCAGTGGCGGGGATTGTCAAGCCACTGCCGCCACTGCACAGTAGGAGGCTGGCCAGGTGTAGGTCCCGATGTGATGAGCAATTTCAAGCGCGCACGCTCAAACGCTACGAAAAGGATTGTTTCTTCTTTGGGGCCCGGACCATGTTCGGGCCCAGGTGCACCCCAATCAAACCCCAGAGAAATCTGCGCTAGCAGGCCAGAGGCCATACCATGGCCCATCGTGTGTTTGGTCACGACCTTCTGCGCACTAGCAACATTTAACAATGCCACGGTGTGATCAAGGTTACATGAGCATGGTTTCAAACAAAAAGCTATCCTCAAATGCTATATTTGAAAATTGTCTTTAGTAACTGCTGCATTTACGTTCAGTTTCGGGAAAAATTTGATGCAGATCTAGTTGCAAGCATGTACATATGGTTCGCAAAATATGTGCACTGCCGTGCAAGTTCTAGAGAGGGCATGAGTACCAGCACGGCATTCATCAAAAGCCGGTTACAGACGTTTCCATTTCAAAAAAAATTATCTGCTTGCTGTGCGGGCATGCGATCAGACAATTGCTTCATGTGACTGTTTCCATGCCTGAAACGGCTTGTGTAAAGCAAAGGTCGTTTATATGACAGATCGTGTAGGGACGTGCACGGAGGCGGCTGAGCGCAGCACCACAAACAGGCAGGAAAAAAAATATATTTTTATTATTACTGTTATTATAAGCACCTCGTCCACAAAATGCACATGAAAACATGCGCTGATGGGAGTGGTAGGTGCTTTTTTCGCGATCGTCTGTTCCTATGCGCATCGCAGCGATCTGTACGAAGAAGCGCAGCTGTACATAGCAGTGTATTATTTTGCTTTGTTCTGTTGTAAATTACACATTTTTTATTCTTGCAGCTTGCAGAGTTTCGTAATGATGATGCATAAACAAAAACTGCACGTCTGCTCAGAGCAAAAACTAACTTCTGCAAACACGCGCAGAAAGCAGTCGGCAGTACAGCTTCACGGCAGGCCATTGTGTATCCCCCACAGCGTTCTTTGTTGTTTCATGTGCCCACAGGACATTTTGTTCCGAAATTCGCGTTGCCAGGTTGCAGTCTCCATCTTTCAGTGCTGGTGTCCCTTTCTTGCAGTGCACAATGGCTTCGACTGTAGTGTGCCTCGTCATTCTTGCGACTGGAGAGCGAAAGAAGCTTTCACTGTCTGCAGGGACGTACCGCGAGCTGCTATCAGCTTTGTCTGCAGTCACTACGAATGGCGACAACACTTTGGTGAGTATTGTTTGTCTCTTGGTGCACGAATCAAATATGCTGGCCAGCCTGCAGCATGTTTAGCAGATATGTCCTTGTTTACACTCAAAAGTGATCCCAGTGATCGAATCCCTTAAAGTTCCTTGTCGACAACATCGAACTCGGCGCGAAGCTTGAATTTGCTCCGGCGTGGGAGCGACCCCTTCGTGCGTGAAAGCAGTGTTGTCTGCTTTGTATTACCACGTTTTCCGCTGATATGCAGAGCGTACCATCCATCGCACCTCTTTCCCTAAGTTATTTATAACCTGTGAGGCAGTTTTCCTGCACAGCACTTCTCTATGGCGGTGCAGCGTCTACCTCAGACAGAAATAAGGTGCGGCACTGAACATTTCACAGCGCCACGCATTGTACTTGATTCAGACGTGTTGCAGTAGCGGCGGAGAAATTCAGTGCAGCTATTGTGCACATGGGGCCAAATATGACGTGAATGCATACGCGAAGCGCTCCCTTCGCATTTGCATACCCCTGGCCCACTTTACATATTCACGACGGAGCAGTGAACCGGCACTCCCAACCTACCTGTCGGCAGGCGTGCCTACGTGATTACAGTTCAGCAGTGCAGTGTAGTGGTGCGCCTATAATGTGCCCTATAGAATAAGGGGCACGGCTTATGGTTATAAGGTTTTGTGCTGAAGAGTTTTCCGAAGGTGTGCAGAAGTCTGTCCGTGTGGCTGGGAAAGCAAAGTGATATGTATTAAGCTTATCATAGCCGTGTTGGCGAACTAAGACTGGAATTGCAGCTAAGCAAGAACTTGACAATCCCTCCCAGATTCAGGTTCATGATCCCGAGTAGGATGACTTCATCGATCTCGAACCAGGAGCTCTGATAAAGAACAAGGGAAAAGTGAGGCTAACAAAAAAGTTAAATCCCCCAACAGATGTGGGTACTGTTTTACACATTCAGGCCTACCATAAAACAGTAAAGCAATAAGGATATAGGCTGGCAAATGTGACTTTCTTTGGTAATGCTGTGAAATGTGAAAACTTCGATATTCAATTATTGCAATCAGTCCAGGAGATGTGGCCATGCTTCGTTTTACCCACTTGAGGCAGAGCTTTTCTGCATGTCTCCCCACATGTACAGATCTCTAGACACTGTCTCCCTGTCACCGCATAAATGATATTACCACACACATTCTTCATCGTAAGCACTTTGAATCACTAAAGAGTTATGTCAACGGCCTTGCAGAGCGAGGAGTCACAAAGCTTTGACCATACCCCTGATTAGTACTGTACTGACATGTGTACACGTAGCTCCCCTGCATCGACTTCAGCGCTTTCGGATTAACACAAACAGCGTCCCCTCAATAACCACTGATGATTTTTTTGGCCACAAATGTTTGCTGTTACTTTTCTGATTTCTTATTCTATACTCAGCTTGCGACCTTTAACGTTTCATTTTTCCGTACCACACGCCTACAGCAGGCACACTGAGTCTGCATAGTGCTGAACTAAAGGAATGCATGAGCTGTTAAAAGTGTAATTGAAGAGACGGGAGAAGTGCCCTTTCAAAACAGGTCGGGTGTGAGCAGCGACAGTTTTTTAGCCCGTTTAGAATTTTATCTTCAGTCAACCGCCATCAATTTTAACGACCATTTCTACTCACAAAAGGCTGGAATTTGCATCGGCTTTTGTATTGCAGCTGTTCTTACTGACATTTTTCTTTCCGCCGTTGACAAAGGTTTGCGAAGCTCACTTCCTCACCTGCGCATATTTAGATATGTAGACGACTTTTTGGTGATAATGGACAAGCCAAAAGATTTAACTATTGACGAAGCAGTCGCTGATATTCTTGCATCTTTCAAAGAGGCTTCAAAAGGCCTGAATTTTACTTTCGAACTCCCGTCCAATAACAGCATACAGTTTCTCGATCTAAGACTTTCTTTTTTGGAAGACCATATCTGCTGGATGTTCAATCCCAGATCGAAGAAAGCACTTCTCCCGCATAGCAGTGCTCACTCGAAGTTAATCAAGAGAGGTATCGCAATGAATTGCCTCAACGCAGCTTTGGAAAAATCATGTCCGCATCAAATGCAAGAAAGCGTTAATCTGCAAATAGAGCGACTGCGCATGTCAGGGTTCCCGGCAGATACTATAACATCAGCTGCGGAAAACTTGCTGCAAAAGAAGAAGAGTAGCAAAAAACAGGTCGATCAAGATCACAGGAAGCCCACTCAAGTGATACCGTATGTTCATAAGGTATCCCACAACTTAAAGAAGACAGCAAGAAGATACAATGTAGATGTGCTTTTCACAGGTCCCAGCAAGCTTTCAAAAATATGTCCAATGATGGTAAAAAAGAAAAAGCAGGTATGCACAATCAAGCACCAACTTTGTTTCACGCAGTGCACAACTAACGTAGTTTATAGCATTCCCCTTACCTGTAATACAGTATACATCGGGCAAACAGGACGTTGTTTTTATGAAAGAGCTAGGGAGCACTACAATTTGGTCAAGGAAGGGAAGAGTGGGCATCTTGCCATACATTGTCGTGACTGCAAATGCAAACCCATATTTCGGAAAACCAAATTTCTTGGGCGCAGGAAAGACCAAGTCGAAAGAGAGATTGTGGAGGCGTACCATATTAGATTAGCAGGCAGTCAATGTACCAGCGCACCATCTTTAGTTTTGCATGATCATGAAATAGCATTTTTGGAAAACTGATTGATTTCCACAAGATGATCAGTAGGACTCTACATAAGCTTCAGTTTTTCAATAAACTATCAGTTGGAAGTGCAGCGCTCGTCCTGTCGTGTGTGTTCTCTCTTGTCCCCGTTTCGTTCGCGCTGCGACAGAATTTTGTATTATGTATAATTCTGGCAGTGACGCATGTGGGAATTTCAGGAATTAGTGAGGGTATGTTATTATTTCAGGTAGCACAAGATGTGTGTCCTTTTAGCATACATGTATCGTACTGAGCGCGGCACGGTCCGCGCGATAACATGCATGAATGCATGACGTCAACAGTAAGCATGCTTTCAGCTAAAGGAAAGCACACCCTCTCCCAGTTACCATATATAAGTGACCGATGAATAAACGCTCTCGTTGTTGTTCCCCTTGCTCACGGTCTGCCATGTCCTGATTGCATTCAACGCGATACATGGTGTCAGAAGTGGGATCGCCTTCAACGCCCCTTCTTGCTAGCCAACGATTTCCATCGGAATGGACCGCTGACAACTGATGGTAAAACTGCCAATTGGCAGGCATTCAAACAAAGGTTTGAATTTTTCTTGACCTCATCAGAAGCCGACGACAAGCCGCGCACGAAAACAGCAAAGACAGCGCTTCTGCTGAGTGTCGCGGGCGATGAAGCCATCGAGATATTCAATAAGTCCAGCTTCGGTGATGGTGAGAGCAAGAGCGACTACGAAACTGTCGTGCAGAAATTTGACGAATACTGCGCAGCGCAGCTGAAAGAGGTACATGAGCGCTTACAGGCCGATTGAAGTGACTTCAAGGAGAGCTTTCTCACGTGAAGGGAGTCTTGTTAAAGGGGTGAAAAATCGTAATTCCGACCAGCATGAGAAAAGAAATTCTGGAGAGAATCCATCAAGGACACCTGGGAGTTAACAAATGCAAATCAAGGGCAAGACACCTCGTATTCTGGCCAGGGATCAGTTCCGACATAGAAGCCTTTGCTCAGGCGTGCTCTGCATGGAAGTACGCATACCAACAGCCTCCAGAACTCTTGAAGTTGCGCCCAACGCCGGAAGACCCCTGGCATCGTGTTGGTATCGATATCTTTAAGCACGGCGGAAGGGTATAGTTCTGCGTCTACGACACTCTATCTAACTTTACTGAAGAGCAATTGCTCTAAGACACTTCCTGAAAGGCTGTCATCGAAGCAGCAAGTGCAATTTTTGCTACATATGGGATACCGGTTGAAGTCTGCTCGGAAAATGACCCACAATTCGCGAGCCATGCTTTTGCAGCTTTCGCCTGAACTTATGATTTCAACCATACAACTTCCAGCCCTACATACCCCCAATCCAATGGCCTGCCAGAAAAAGGGGTTCAAGTGGTTAAAAAGATTTTAAACAAAACTACGGCATTGAACCAAGACTTTTGGCTGGGTCTGCTTGCCTACAGGTCTATGCCTCTGGAGTCCGGGCACTCACCTGGAGAACTACTGCAAGGAAGGAGACTACGAACAACGTTGCCTGATGTACGGCCCGGTCCTGTCCGCAAGGTGCAAAAGCGTCGACAGACAAGTCGTTTCAGCCGACAACTTCCGCCACTCAACATTGTTCGCGTCAAGAAAAGAGCATGGGCTACCAAAGCACAGGTCCTTCAAACTTCAAGGTATCCTAGATCGTACAGAGTCATTACAGAAGACGGAACGTTCCTACAGCGCAATTGACGGCACCTGCTGCCAACAAAGGAGGTTTTCCAAAGAAGCCCTTGTGACATCGGTGACGATGCCAGCCAGGAAGCTGACCTAAGCGTTTCTTCAGCACCATGCAGCCATGCAGGGTTTCCGCCTACACCTGACAGCATGCCTATTGCCAACAACGCACCTGCCAGAGTTTACCAACACACTCAACCTTCACTTGCACCAAGGAGGTCATTGCAACCGCGAAGACCACCACAGAGATTGACCTATGACCGCAACTTTGCACTAATTCCATAGCATGAGCTCTGATCAGTTGGGTCTTTTGCAGTGCGATGTGTATGGTTTCTTTTGCAAGCAAGGAGGATGTATCGTATTGAGCGTGGCACAGGCCGTGCGATAACATGCATGCATGGATGACGTCAAAAGTATGCATGCTTTCAGCTAAAGCAAAGCACACCCTCTCCCAGTTACCATATGTAAGTGACCGATGAATAAACACTCTCGTTGTTGTTCCCCTTGCTCACGGTCTGCCATGTCCTGATTGCATTCAACGCGATATAATACATATGAATACAAATGAATCTTCGGTATTAACATGAATAAGTTTTTTACTGCAGCCAATGCTAATGCGGCCACTGCTTCTTCAGACCCCAGCTTGCAGTTAATACTTCATGCGTGCATCATAGACTAAATACAAATAAGAGGTGGTGTTTGTATCTTATTGTCTCTTCCTTGCTGTTAGACGCTATTTTAAGCCACATAACGACAATTTGTGCATTTATACGGTAAATGGCCTCCACTGCTTGCCTTATTATGCTGCCCACTGCTTTTTGATTCAATGATTGCACCATATCCACCATACTTGATTACTGCAGTTTCTTGTCGCGCACGCAGAGCGTCTTGTGACGTGATCACGGCGGGGGGGGGGGGGGGGGGGGGGGGGGCGAACTAACTCCCTCAGTTTTACTATTTTGTTACTTTTTATGGCTAGGGTTCAAGGCTGTCGCCGCACGCTCCCTCCGCAGTTTCTTTTTTTTTTGTTCCTTCATGCGGGTTTGTAGGCATGAGCCAGAACAGAAGGCGCTGCGGAAAGCGTTGTGCAGACGACGCGACGCCAAGGCTACGCCCAACCTTCTCCCGTCAGTCAGAACGATGCACCAATGGAGTGCCTTTAGCGAAAGTAACCCCCCATGATGTCAACGGGGTTCAGAGTAGTGGGGCGGGCCGTTTTTGTTGAAGGAAAGAACGAGCGGGCTTTGATTTGAATTTTCGCAGCTTTTCGGGGCGCGCATGGCTCTAGCATTTTGCAGAGGTTATCTTCGATGCCTCATCTATGCAGTGGGCTTGTTTTTCAAAAATGTCCGGACTCTGGGCAGTGGCCCTTTAAGCAGGCTGGTTTAAGTGTTCCAGTGAACTAAAGCTACATGGCATTTATATCGCAGGTATTTTCGGACCTCACGTGACATATGTTAACTGTACATCACAGGCATTGTTAGGTTGATGAAACTGAAATGAAAATTACATGAAAGAAGAATTTCAGGTAGGCCACAGAATCTGACCTAAATAAGTTCCAACGCCTTATTCACTCATGTTTCAAAACTAAAAAGGTTTTTTTTTTCAGCGTTCTTTCTTCCGCCTTGTCTACTTTTTATTTTATATTTTTTCATCTCTACTTCAGCGCACTTTTTCCGATGTCTTTTTCTTGCGGTGCTGTTATTTATTCATCAAATTTTGATACTATGTGCATTGTTGAGACTCTTTCTGTGGTTGCCTATTTTTGATTAATATTTTGTGATTTCCATATTATTTTAGTGCAATATTTTAACCTTGTACCAATGCTTTGTACTTACTCCCCCCCATGTAATACCCCCAAATGAGGGCCTTTGGGGCATTTTGAATAAATAAATAAATAAATTATTTACCAGTCGGAGGCGAATACAACACTGTGATCAATGTATTCTAATTTCTAACCAATCATTTGAAAGCATAAAACATGCAACTAAAATTAGATCTCTATAGTCCTTTAATTCCTCTTGTTGTAATTAGAATTCCAAACAGTGCTAACTGGAAGAAATTGCATGCAGCTGATAATTCTTAATTCAACTGGAATGCCAACCTCCATTAACTAGAACCAGTTGGAACCATTCGGTTAAATCCAAAACGGGACAGTTACATTTGGTTACATTACATTTCAATTGGAAGGGATTCACTCCAAGTTTAAAACAAATGGACTTTTCCCAGATTTAAATGTGGAAATGAAAGCAATGTGATAGCTGTTGGTTACCATCTTTCGTAGTGGTTCATTTTCTTTGCGGGGCCTGTAATTGACAACCCAAAGCACTTACATTTGAGATGAAGTATTTGGTATTGCAATGAGTTCCTTTCTGCAACATGTGCAAGACTGGAACCAAGCACGACAGGCTATAGGACAGAGAAGATCTCGTGGCACGTGGGCACTGAGTGATGTGTATTTACAAGTACACATGAGAGGTACCGCTGTTGCGATGGCTCGGCGAAATGGTGACAGCAGCCGCCACGAAAGACACAGGTTCGATTCCAGCCACGGTGGTCACATTTCACTGCAGGCAATATACTAGAGGCCTGAGTACTGAGCGATGTCGCTGCATATTAATCAATCACTGGTGGTAAAAATTGTATGGAGACCTCCATTACAGCTTCCCTCATAGCCTTAGCTGCATTGGGATGGTGAAACTCAAAGCGTGACGAAACATCAGAAGTATCAAAGTACCCAGCTTAATCGTGTTTTTTTTAATATACAAACTGCTGCCTGTGTGCCATAAAACCCAACAGAACACAAAATTATACAAACCGACACATGGCTGGGATACATGGCATATGCATAGCTCATTTCAGTAATAGTACCCTTGTCAGTTGACAAGCAGGTGTTGAAATAGTTATATGGTTATAGAACTAGTTATACCACGTTTCAGGAAAGCACGCCACTAAATTTTTAAAAAAAAAGGCCCTTTGAGATAAAGGGATAGCGGCATACCAGTATCCGGACATCAGAAAAAAAGATTAGCCTGGTAACCTGATTAGCAGAATTGTAATACTGAATTCACAGATAATTGCCTGGTTGCGTTTACCTTTTTTACATGGCCATTAGCAACAGCAACTGTTGCTTTTATGGTTTGCACAATGCAGTTACCATCGCTGCGATAGCTTCACACATTTAGGCTGTTCCGTGCACAGTTCAAGCACCGCGTGCCGACGTTGAGCTTAAGGTGACATCCACTTGCACTTTTTGCTTCATGCCTCACTGGCCGCATTTGTTTTTCCAGTCCCGGACTACTTGCTGGCAGGTCTCGGCTTCCGCTCGGACAGGAAAAGCGTCATGGTCACATGACCTACTTGCCATAGGGTGCTTTCGAACACGGCGCCAGAGCCGGGCTCCCCCTCGGTTACCGTACAAGGACGCTGTCATCTGCTAGCAGACGATGCAAGCCACGGCCACTACGACGCCGAAGCAACGCCGTGCGCTCGATCATGATACTGAGTCGATTTAAAGACTGTACTGTCAGCTTAGCGTAGGTGCATTACAGAACTCAGCTTCGGAGGTATGCTCGCCGCTACTGCTTGCGGCGAAGTTCGCACAAAGTAGCCCAACTCGTTGCGGAAAGGCGGATAGACGAATAGACGAAAGCCTCCGCAAAAATGTTGACAACAAGCTCTATAGCGGCTCCAGTATACGAGTGGTTCACCTGCGATGCTTTCAGGTAAGCGTACAGACAGCATGTGGCAAAACAAGCGAACAAGAACCTCTTGACGACACGAGCAAACAATACGCGCTCGCAGCTCCGAACGCGCGTCCGTGTGCGGTGGATTTCAAGAAAATAAACGAAGATGCAAGAACAAAAAGTCTTGCGATGGCTCGGAGAGGAGCTACGGAGCTCATGTGAAGGTTTAATGCATGATATCGACCTCCAGGAACACGAAAAGCACTCAAAATGCACACGGAGTCTAACTTAATATGGCTGCCAGCGCGGCGCGCAGCTATCGTCTGCTGCCTTCTCAGCAGCCCCAAGCAGCCCGCGGACTGCCATAGGCTAAAAACGAACGCGTTGCTATGGCGATGCAAGCAGGTGGGCGGAGCTTTCGGGCTGCCCGAGAAAAACAAATACCGGACTCGAGTCCGCAAGTAGTCCCGGACAGTCCGGGACTGAAAAACAAATGCGCCCACTGACGTCACTTGCCCTGTCCTGCCTAGGTTGCAGCACAGCAGACGGGGCAAAGGCGGTCACATGGAACGTATGCCCCAGTGACGTGTGCAGATGGGTGTCGCCTTGCACACATTGCCAGCGCACAATGTTTGCATTTCATGTGAAATACTTGAACATTGTGTACACTGGGGTAATCGAGTCTTCGAAATTCTGAAAACTGTAATAGCTTCTGCTGATGGCCAGCTACCAATCTGTAATTGCGATCAGATGGTTTTCTGTAACAGTTAAAAATTGTACTGCTACAAGTTGGCTGTCCAGGTGATAGGCATGGCTCAGCAGTTTTCTGACACGTGACAGGAGTGGTATTACTATGCCACAAAATTTAGTTTCAAAAAACCTATTTTTAAAAATTTTTTGTCGTCTTGAAGCATCTAAGCTATTCTTGTTACACCATTTATTATGTTACATTTACATTCATTACCCTTCCTAGTTGCAGTGTTACTTAGAGTCGAACACAACCTAAGTCTGTAGTGAAGGTTCAGCCACGATCAGGATCGCCACAACTGCGAGAAAAAGTAATCTGTTGTAACAGTTCTCAGTGATACCTAAATAAGGAGCTGTAATCTCAAGACGAAATAAGTTTAACAGTTTCATGTCTCACGTCTCATTGCCAACTGAAGTAATACAGGACGCTGAAAACTGTGACCCTTGACTGTATTTTTTGCAATGCACAAAGGTGGAACCAGCGAAACAGATGCAGGACAAGAACAAGGAGGCACACACACAACACTCCGTTCTAAGTCCAGTGGTGTTGTGTGCGTACCTCCTGGTTCTTGCCCTTTTCACTGGTCCCACCTTTGCGCATTATGAACCAACTAGCCTAGCAATTTACTCTACTTAACTTTTTTTTACAAACTTGTATACTACTATAGCTGATTTCTATTGCCCATGACTGCTGAGCCATATATATATAAGCCGTTCATACATACACGCATACATACATACATATACAAAAGTCAAACTAGTGGCAGGCTGCGCTTAAGCATTCAGCGTAATAGCTGTATCTTCTTACTCACTACTGGGCAGAACCTTTAACACTACACCGAAAGGCAGCAGATTAGGGCAGCGAGCTGTGGAAACAAAGCAATGCAGTTGAACAGAGTTGCTCAGGGAACAAACTTGAAATAATGATATCCTAGCCTAAACTGAAAAAAGTAAATGTATGTGTACAGTTGTGACGATTCGTGTGCGTGCACCAGTGCCTGCACAAACCCAGTCAGTGACTTTCCCGGGAAGCGGCCAACTGCGCCATCCTGGCGCCGTGTCACCACGGAGAGACAAGGCCACATAGCGCATAGGATGGCCGTCGACGACTCCTACGGTGGGGATTAAGCCTGTCACGAAGATTCCAGAGAAGAGCTGCACGGAGTGAACCTGGTCAGCGACTTTCCCGGGAAGCGGCAGACCGCGCCATCCTGGCGTCGTGTCGCCACCGAGGGGGGCTCGACGCTGTCACGAGGAGAGAGATCTGCGCGGAGTGAACAAAAGGAACCGCCGAGCGGGCGGCGCCGCGGGGGCGGCGAGAAGCAGCCAGCGGCTACGGCGAAGGGGAGGTGGCAGAAAGAAGCAAAAGGCTTAAAAGGGGGGCCGACGGGAGGAATGGGCAGACAGGGACGATTCAAGCGGGCGGAGGAGATGGAGGAAGGCAGAAGGCCAGGGCGGCGCATGGACCAGGGAGCCCGGGGTCTAGCCTTCGCTCGCGTTCGGCCTCCGACAGCAAGCTTCGATACCTGGCAGCTCATCCAACGCCTGGCCGAGAACGAAAGCCGCACAGCCGCGAAGAACCCCCAGCCCGGCCGCAGCAGACATCCAGCCATTCGCTGAGCCCGTGCCACAACAAGCTGACTCAGCCCCGACGTGGACGAGCCCTACTGCATTTCCCGTAAGCGGCAACAAGCCAGATCCATTCATTAAATCATATTCTAAAACCATTCTTGGAGTCCGTGCATCAATCTCCTCATGCCCAGTGTGGACCCAGGGCCATTTTAAGAAACCGGTCCATCACACAGGGCATATAATGGAATGGGCAAACTGTTCTAGGGTGCCTTAGTTACCGGTAATGGAGTGAATTTCAGGAGAAGGCAAACATATAGCAGGGGGCTTCAGACTCTTCTGGGTGTATGCAATTAGGAAGTTATCACATATACCTTGGGAACAGCAAGTATAGGCCAGGGTTAAGTGAGCATAACTGAGGCAAGTCTTTGTCCTGCAGTACATACGTGGTGTACGGTGAAACCTCGAAGTGGTCGTGCTAGCCTGATTGGTTGCTTCCAAACCACTGCCTGATGTGCACAGCTCACATGCATGCATCAGACTTGGTGCTCAGCATTTGCACTGCTTTGGCATCTGTTGTTCAGTTCAAAGTGCAACTCGTTCCCCTAGGATGGTCAGGTGATGCAGACGAACGAGTGTGTTATGAGCATCGACTGGAGACTCGCACACTAGTCCATTGACAAAGAGCTGTGTTTTAGGTTCCCCTTCCCACCTGTGCAGCAATGCTCTGCCTTGAAAATCTTTGCCTATTGCAGAACGCTGGACTCATTGACAAACTTTGCAAACCCTTTTTTGTATCTCATGTGTATTTGTTGTACACTGAAATTTATCTGCGCCCACTTCCAGGGTTTGTAAAACCTGACTGCATTCTCGTTTGCTGTACACACAATTCAACGGCTGCACATATTTAATTTCCTAATCCTTCCCTTCCACCCTTTGCCTCCAAAAACCACTCTTCTGTTTTGTTCTGTTCCATGCAGTTACAAGCACACCACACCTTTACTTGCATTGCAGCTGCTGCAACTAGTCAGTCTGTACTGAACCATTTGTTCCATGTTAACGGTTCTGAAATTAACCTCCCCTAGTTGCGTTGGAATTTCACAGGCACGCCTAAATCACACATGAGTGCTTCCAGAGGAATTTTGTTCACAAACAACTGCATTTAAAAAAAAAACGCCAATTCCTTCTGCCTTGCAGACATTGTAGTACTTGGGCTGATGAAAGTTGTGGCCTGAAGGGGTAATCAGCCACTTCAAGTCATTGTCACTAAGTTGAGTTCTCAATTTATCTATTACTGGATATGCATAAGGACAGCTTCTCTGTGAATATGCATAATTCACCACTATCACCAGCATCAGCCTGACTACACCCACTCCAGGGCAAAGGCCTCTCCCATGTCTCTCCAATGAACCTTGCCCTTCGCCAGCTGTGGCCACCATATCCGCACAAACTCGTAGCCCTATCACACGGGCCCGTTTGAACTCCTTTCAACTCCCTTCAGCCAAGGTAGTCTTTATCTCGAGGGAGATGCATGCCATGTCAGACAGTAGTGCTTAAGGGAAGGAAGTTTAAAGAAGTTCCTTGAGAAAGGAGATCGGCCGTCTCCCTCGAAGAGTGAAGGGAGTACTCTCGCTTCACGCGCGCTTTACTTCCGAGTAAGTAAACAACCTTTGTCTTCAATAAATATGTTTTTAATAGTGACCATATTAGTTATTACATCATAAAACAAGCACTACAGCTCGGTTAGTTATGTTTAATTTTAGTGGCAACATTGCACTCTCAAGCTAGGCGCTTGCTTGACAGCTTGCCTTGACTGCGCCACATTTGTTGTGATCTGTGGTCGCGCACAAATGCTCGCACCTCGCACGTGTGCTACCTCCCCGATGGACGAGGCATTCGTGCAACCCGCGCTGCCTCCGCCAGCGAAGCGTCAGCCGCCTCTCCAGCCACTAACGACTTCGAACGAGGCAGAGGACTGGGCTCTTATGAGATTATGGGAGGATAATCTGGACTCACTGCGAGGCGAGAAGCACAATGCCAAAGTGTACGATGCCATCGTGCAGGCGCTCCATGCAGACGGCATAGTGAGGTCATGCAAGAAAGTTGCGAAAATTGGCAACCTAACCCAAAAGTACAAGTAAGCATAATCTTTTTACATATATGCTACCATTCAGAGAAGGGAGCTGAGAATGGAGAATGCAAACGCCAGTTCTGTTTACAAAAGTTGACAATGGCAAAGGGCAGATGGCCTGTTAATTTCAGTTCCCCCGGCAAAATTCCCATTTTTTTTTGTGCTGCTTGCATTCAGCGTTCATGTCCACACCGTTTTAACCGCGATGACCGACACTATATAGATCGGACGCTCGCGGGTGTTGACAAGCATGAGTGATTTGTCATCATGGTGTAGTGGGAACTATTTACATCGTGCTAATATATCAGTATGCATCAACAGCTCAGTTTCTTCGTTTTTTCACAAAAGAAGCGCGTGGAAACACGACGGGCTCCGGAGTGATTTATTCCCGAGAACTTCCGTCTATTTTTGGGCAGCCAGCCCACGAACGACCGTTCACTTGTTCAGGAGAGAATGCGTTTCTCAGAAGGGACGGTTGAACAGGTGGGATGCATTTTCTCCCCATCATCGTAATGTTATTGGGCAGCAAAAAAAGAACAAAAAAACTTCAGTCGTAGCACACTGCGCGTTTCTAACCGCTCTCTATTCGACCATTCCAGCTCCTATAGGTGGCGTGACGGCAGTACGACATGGCGGACGAGGCGGTGATGGCGCCGCTTACACGGTGTTCACATAGTTGAAGCAAAGCGGCTTCTTGACACTGTGGCATCTTTCGTGCGAGATTTATTTACTAGATAAGCAGCCGTAAGTAATTTTCAGACAATAATAAGAGCTCATGCTTGTGTTTGGGTGCATTACAGGCTAGAAATAAATTTCTATATAAGCATGGAATTGCTAGTTCGCAGGTGCCGCAAAAACTTCATCGGCGTTGACACATGGACCAAACTCTGCACAGTAAAGTGTGACAGACACTTTGAACTAATGTTTTCGCACTTTCACTTCTTTTTTTAATTTGGCACATTTCTGCGCGGCGATTACCGTCTATACATGGGTAAAGGCCTGACTTCTATTCGCAGTTTTGGTTGTTTTTGGCGCTAATCCAAAAGCAGAATTCTACAGTCCACGTTTTAAACTAGTGTCTCAATGACACAGACAGACTGACGCTATTTTTCGTGCCTACACGAGTGCAGCCTTTACACGCATAAATGTGGTATGTATATTTATTTCGTGCTGCTATTTAAGGACACAACTGAAGAAAAAAAAAACAGCAGTCCGTAACAGTGGATACGGTCCGCGGCGTCCTGTTCTACTTCACTTACCAAATACAGTTGAGAACAAAATCAGTTTTCTAATGTTTGGCGGTATCAAACAAGCAAGATACATCAAAATCCTTGAGCCTACAATTTCGTCTGTTCAGCGGACCTTAATGTGGACAGAGCTTCTCTGCAGACTGAGTTATATCAGACTATAGTTTATCTACAGCGTGCTTTCTTCACATATACGGTAATAGAAAATGCAGTGTATACTGTTGTTCGAAGCGGCAGCCAGACGGCCAATTCTTGCGCTCAAATGTGTTTTCGACAAGAGGAATAAAAAAGATGCCCAGGCTTAGCTTGGTTAAGCCAAGAATTAGTTGCATATTGCGCGGTCTTTTTGCGCGAGGTATTGCTTGGCGGCACTCGATTTTCTCAGCAGCTTTTCCTCCGTGACGTATGGATGGATGGATAGGAGCGCCCCCTTTGAAATGGGGCGGTGGCAACCGCCACCATGCTCAGCCGCCTTTTTTTTCTTTTGTTTCTTTATTTTTTATTTTTTTCACGTGGTTTGGTGACATCACGTCACCACGTGACGTGACGTCACGTGGTTTGGTGGCTGCCCGGCCGTGCCCAAGGGCTGAACTGAGTGATTGCAGTATGCTACGCATAAAAGCGCTGTGATCGAGTGAGCAGACCACAGCTGTCAAGAAAGGGAGCCGGAAAAAACGTCCCCGAAGGATACGTCCGCGGAAAAAACGTCCCCGGAACATACATCCCCGGTAAAAACGTCCCGATTTGCGAAGTAGAAAAAAATGTCCCCAAACGGGTGACATCAAACGTATCGTAAGCCGCCGTAATTTGAGCATCTGGCTGCCTCGCATGTGTACATGCATGCAACTCGCATGCATGTACGGCTCGCATGGGGCGGATACCAGTTGTTTGCCGGTGGAATGAGTCACTGACCCATAAACGCAGCGGCATGGTCAGCGCAACGCCAGTGTGGTAGTGGTTTATCGCTCATCGCTTGGAAGGTTTGCAACAAAACACATGATGAGAAGGACATCTCGACACACAAGCTAAATACAAGCAAATATCGTGGACTGCAGAAAGCAAGTGTAAAAAACATATCTATCATCAGATCATAACGAGGGCACTTGTCATCATGACCGAAAGTTTCTTGCTGGGCATCGTGTTTGTAGGCACAAGGATGGCGCGTGTCCTTTACACTATCATCGAGCTATCACATGACACTGATGCAGTATTTAGGGGACGGTAGTTCAGAGCCTATGCACTGCACCTGGAGACGGCAGCTTCGCACTTGCACCAGCTCTTGCAAGATAAGTGCACGACTTAGCAGATGTAATGTAACGGTGTGCAGAGTGCTAAAAGTTGGATACTTGTCCCAGTATTTATTTAATGCTATCTTTAATTTCAGGATGGAGGCCATCAAGTCGAGCAACGAAGGGGTAAAGCTATGTCTTGACGACTTTATGTACAGAAGACAAAAAGATATTGCCTCTGGCACCTGGTGCTGTGTTAAACGCAAGAGCTGCAAAAGTGATCTAATTGTGGAGAATTCCTCAGAGTACCGCCTAAGTGTTCCCCACAATCAACCTGTAGATGATGCTGCTGTAAATATCGCAAAAACAAAGCAAAAAATAAAAGAAACCGCTCACCTGAAGAAGTCTTCCTTTGTATGACCTGGACTGCATGCACGACCATGGCGTGGTCTGGTACTACAAAATACTTCATGCTTACATCTATTCTCCAATCCAAAGAAGGGTCTAAAAAAGACTGCAATTTTCTGTCAAGTGGGTTCTAGAAGAAATTTTTTTCTCCATTGGGGACATTTTTTCCTAGAAGGTGCTTCCTCGGTGGACCTTTTTTTCAGGGACCTTTTTTCTGGAGATCTATGTTCCGGGGCCTTTTTTTTCCGGGGATGTTTCTTCCTACACCCGTCAAGAAACGCTTGTGATTATTCAGCCACTTTGCGCATATCCGAAAAATGAAGAAACCATTATGAAATTCTTGCCATTCATATTGCCATTTCTCAATCACGTTGTGGCCCAGAACGCCGTGTTTAAGCTATACCTGAATGGACTGAAGCTTGATGAAAAATATTCGTTTGCAGCAAACGTCCGCTTGAAAATATAACTAATATGTTTCCCATCAGCTCAGAGCTTAAGCAGTGCACTGCTTTCATGCAGCTCTAAACAGGAATGCAACAAAGTATGTCGCTGAGGAACACACTGGTCATGCGGCTGAAACGCCTTGCCAGTCTGCCGAACGCACTTATTCACTGCTCTTTGCACTCTTTACGTGTTGGCAGAAACAACATGTCTGCTTTTTCGAATGTTCGCACATTGTAGAATAGCAGAATATATTCATTTTTGACGTGTATCTTCACGCTGGAAACCACTCAGGTCTGATGCGCCGCGCAGAGCGATCACCCGCTCTCTGCTTCAGGAAGAGGCCGCATGGAGCCGCTACCGTCACTGGAACGACCGAATTAGGTGATCTCATTCGAAAATCTGTAAAATTAAGTGGGTCGCTCTGTTAAGCGTTAGAGCGCATTACAGCATACTCCCTGCTGTTTAAACAACTTGGAGTGTTGTGAACACTAACGTGTGCAAAGTCCATGCAAGTGTTTCCTACTAAAAGCAAGCTTTGTGTACAGTCAAACCTTTGTCGCCCTTATGTACCTAAAGTGAAATGGCAAAATAGTTCTGTGATGTATTTATTTCAGATCATTTATAACATGGAGTCGGGCAGCCAGCTATCACCATCACCATCACATGAGCCGGCCAGCCTTTCCGAACCCTCGACAGCTCAAGAAAACGTTAATCCCGAAGGCCCGACGTCCCCTGAAGCAGCGTCCCCACATTGAATAGGTTGGGGCAACCGAAAAGGAAATAAAAATAATAGGCCCCTGCCTGCACCACGTACGTACAACAGGCTTAATCCAATAGTAAAACAAAAAAATAAGCCCGTAGGCAAGTTGTAATTTTACCACCCGTGGGTGGAAAAGTAAAATAAAAGGGAAAAGCTACTGTAGCGACCCACAGCCAAGAGAGCGGGCCCGGGGAGGCTCCCCTGACCTCCCCAGTCGGAACACAACAGACGCTGTGGTAGCCAGGAAATATGTCCAAGGAAAAAGAAAAGGATTTCCCAGCAAGAAAAGTTTCAGGAGGCAATTTTAGAAAATCAAAAGCAGCTGATCTGAGCTCTTAATGAAGCCTCACAACATGAGTGTGCACTACGAGAGAGGCAAGTGAGAACTCGAAGAATTAGTGCGCCTGCTGGGAGAGTTTTTAAATAAACCTTATGTGTCTGCTTCCATTGTGCAGTCTTGGCTCCATTTGGTGCACTTCAGTTTGATCAAAACACTGAACAGCAGCAGCTCACACCTCTTTCCCACTTGCAACTTTCACGTCCGCAGAATGCAATGGTTGCTCATACACCAAGTTTTGCTGCTCTGCTTCATTTACCCACTGTTGCGTATGCAGTCATTGAAGTGTTAGTGGATATTATTCAAAACACAGCATGCACGCACAATAATGGGCATGTTCTTGATATCACACTTCATGCGCTTCATGAGAAATCTGAAATGCGCTTTCAGTGTTCCAAAGGCATTCTCAACAACCCTTCTTGACTTCGAGAGCTCATAATTGAAGGTCTCCTCTGCTTGGGTTAGCAATGGGCTTCATGAGGTTTCAGTGTCAAGGGGAACGCTTGGTCGCACAGGACCAGTGGCAGCACATCAATACCACCAACTTTAAGGCTTGGCTGCCAAAATTTAGGGCCCGCAATAATTTTCGCCAGGTCTGAGCTCTGAAACACAGAGTGCAAAACTTGATCATTTGACATTCTTTTGTCTGGGAATACACACTCCAGCAGCAGGTGATAGTTTGTGCCTCTCAGTTTAGCCCGCATTTTATTGCTGTTGTGTGCTACTCTGGAAATGAATGCAGTGTTACCACCTAAAGGCCGTTGTACGATCGTTTTTGGGCGGATCCGCCAGCGAGCGAACCGCTCGCTTTCGGCCTTCGCTCGTGCGTGGGGCGGAATGGGTGTTGTACGATCATTTTGGAGCTGGCGGACGAGGCGGATGGTTTAAAGCGTTCCGATTGGCGCGCCTGGGATTGCCGTCTGTCCAATAGCATGCTCCTGTTGGCAACCTAGACGGCGCGAAAACGTGGTCTTTTTTTGCTCCTCGGCGACCGGCACCTAGGCTGAACTTCGGCATAGCCATGGCGTGCCGAAGTTCAGCCGGCAACAGGGCGAAGAACTTTGCACACGCAAAGGTGACGCCACGCGGCGAACCACGGAGATGCGAACCGGTTTCAAAGTGAATCGTCTTGTGGGTTGATGCCTTGCTTCCCCGCTGTGCCCGCGCATTGAGCCGCTGGAAAGAGCTTCCGTACTACTGGGGCACGTGATGGAGGGCGAAGAAACGGGCGCATGTACAGTATGGTAGCACTCGAAATTAAGGCAGGCTGTGACCTGTACATATCCGCGTGAGCGAATTCGGAAGCACATATTTGCGGAATCTGTAACGCGTACCAATCCCACGGATGCCGGGATGGATGCGCGCAATGTCAAAACCGCATACTAGGGGTATTTAAAATGAAGGATGTCAAATTTTCAGAAAGGAATGCTGCGACGGTCATACAATGACAAAGGATAACAATTTAACTGACAAAAGAGATTATGAAGTCTGCATTTATTGGGAGAAGCCCAAAAAACAACTAAGACAGGCGGAAAATGACATTATGGAGGAACATATGTACCAGTGAACAGCCTCAAGAGGGAACAGTTATTGATGGATGAACTGATGGGGCTAATTAGAAGCACTGTCCCCATAATGGGACAGAGGTGTGAAAAGGCCCAGGGAAAGTACCTGAAGGCATTCCTGAGGTTATAATTGAAAAGCAGGATTAATGATAGCCATCATGGGTGAACTGACACTTACTGGGAATTCTTGTATGCAGTGCTGTACAGTTGGATACTAATTACCGCACATGCATTTGAGCATTGATCTTGCATAGTGATGGAAATGGGGCAATAGCTGCTGGGTGGTAACTGGCAAAGGCCAGCATTCTGAAGTAAGAAACAGTACGTGCAGCATGCACTCCATACATGTGTATACACAGTGGTTCCTGCACTCTGTCGTTTGTTGCCACAAAATTGTTGCATAGGGTTCTCTGTGCTGCTGAATGATAGCAGTGATGTCGGGTGAATATGACTTATTATTTTCAACTGGTAACCGTCTGTGAAATCAAACACATGCTTTTAGTGAGTTTCCATTGTTTGCAGAAGCAAACCGACATCCTGAGTGGAGTACCTTAACACAGACGTTGGCTACCTACCTACAACATAACTGCAAGTAAAAAAATAATGGTGCATTTCATGACAATGGTTTGCTGGATTTGAGGATGGTGACCTTGTGGAACACACATCAAACATCTGAGCAAGATGAAATTGCTGTGACTGAAATTTTATGATTCTGGTTCACATACCGCGTACCTCATGTATAGTAGGATAAAACTTAAAAGAAACAGCAGTTGTTAGCACTCGGTCATGGCCCGAGGCATCCTGTATTACTCCACTAACCAATAACAGTAAACAAAATTAGTTGTTCGATGCTTGACTTTATTAATCTATCCAGGTATCAGAATTCTAGAAGTTATCATTTTTTCTTGTAATAAGCTTCTTATGGTAGTATACAATAAAAGTTTTGACAGCGGACTACTTTTTTTGGCGCAGAAGAATTCTGTGCGGCGGTCCAGATGGCAGAGCTTCACTGCAGACTTAAATTGAATCTGACTATTGTGTTCGGTGATAACATGTTCTGACAGCCAAAAACCAAAACTGAACATTGGTTGTTGACTGAGCTTAGATGCCAATTCAATGCAAACAAAAATATTTGTTGTAGGAATAGATACGCATAGTTAACATGAAACAAAAAGAGACAACCCGCAACAAACACCTCACTGATACTGCCAACTGTCCAAAGCGATATCACGAACAGTGTATGCTGGACTGTCCTACACAAGAGGTGACGTAGAGCAGATGCCTCTGTGTGCTCTTAGATAAAAGGGAATAGTACCGAGGCTTAGTCCATGCTACTGCTTCTGACGTCAAGGTGACCTTGACAAGATTGGTTGTTGCATCTGTAGAGAGGGCATCTGCTGCTGCTGATGTGGACTGCTTGTTCACAGCCTTTAACAATGCTCTGTCATAGCACGTTAAAGAACCCCAGGTGGTCGAAATTTCCGGAGCCCTCCACTACGGCGTCTCTCATAGCCTCAGTCGCTTTGGGACGTTAAACCCCATAAACCAAACCAAACCAGATCATTTTTGCCCAGCTTGGTTCTTCAGCTGTGGGAAATCCAGCATCACCTGTATATCATTCTTCTTGTGTCCCTGTTCACTCCTGCCGCACTTCAACTCTATCCACATCATAGTATGTGTGGTCAAATGACATCAAACACGCCACTGTCTCTCATTAAAGAAAAGGTGTATGTGTGTATTATGCATGCATGAAAAAATCAGCATATTTTAGCATGTTACCATCAGATATGAATGCATCTATACATGAGGAAATTACAATGTTCCCAACCTTTACTAATATGGAAGATCAGTGTTAACTGCAGGTGTTTACAATATCACAGAAAAATGACGACGCAATAATACTGATTTCTTTTCTGATTTTTTTTCGTCATGTTTTTCACACCATTACGAAAATCGAAATAGAAATACCGCTCAGTGGCTTCAAAGCGGATATGGTGCGCATCACTGTACTAAAGTGCACGCTTTTGTTCTGCAGTGACAGTGGGCAGGCCGCTTCCTTTTACCAGTGCTTCCTGAGGTGACATTGCAGTGAACATTGTGCAAACCAGTATGCAGCATAGTAAACAAGTGTGGAAAGTTCTGTTGAGAGCCAATCAATGTTGACATGCACAGAAACAAGGTGGCGTATCGTGCGTACGACCACAAAGCATTCATAACTGTCCCATGAATTTAAAACAAAGTGGTTGCTTCATATTTCAGAAAAGTATACACGTGCCATCCTCATTAATCCATACATAATTAGATAAGGGAGTAAGTACACTGGCCTAGAGGTTAAGGAAATGCAAGAACCGATTTGGAAAGTTTACATAGCAAATATTGGCGGAGACTAGGATAGAATGCGTTGTATAGTCAAGGGAACGGGAACTGCTTCATATTTTGCAGTTACCTCAAACAAACACAATCATATCAAGCAGAATGCGAAAAAGTTAATTTTCAGAAATAAGAGCTATGATGTCTCAGGACAGAATGAATTGAAAAATAAGCCATTGAAGTATGTGTGGGCCATAGATGCTTAAGTTCTCCAGTAAAGCTCTACAGCAATCTTGAAGGTACGTCCTTTCTGATCAGTAAAAAATAATATGAGAAATTTTAAGGGCAACTATGATTCCCAAAGCAGCAAGCAAAAGAGAGAATCTGTATTTGTTAATCGATATCCGCACCACTTGTTATATATAGAATGATGTCGTACTAGTTACTAATTACCAATTTCTTAGCAAAATATCCTTATTCCACTGCCAGTCTGGGTTGCAAGGAAACGAATTAACTGAGCCATCAGTAGTCATAAGGAAGTTGGAAAAAAACCAAGTTGAAGTCCGGCTGAAGGATGACGAAGAAAAACAGAAAGGCAGTGATGACTTTTGTCTTTTATTGCTATCTCTTTGCTGCATTCTGATGATGAGAGCTTTTAAACTGAACCAATTGCCCAGTTAATACTATCCTTAGTACATGTGACTATATACAAGTTACATGCATAAGCATACAGATGTAGAATTCTCACTGAGCCACATCATGAAGTCAGTGTGTTGCTCAGCTGAGCAGAACAGACAAGCACAAAGAGAAGCCTGGTCAACAACAGGTGGGTGCACTAATGCATGTTTAGCTTTGCAGTGAGCGAATGTAGGTAGCTAGAGCTAGCTTGCGCAAAGTTAGCCCAAATGCTACTATTGTGTAAATCTGCCCCGATAGTTCTCAATGAACACGTTATGCATAAGAGAGCATTGTACTGGTTTGCCGAGGTGACCGAGTGACTGAGCACTATATCAGATCTATTTGTTTTCATATTTATCACACCTCAATGGTCCTAAATGACGTTACTTTAGTAGCGAGCTTTAAAATGGTGTGCCAGGTAGGAGCTCAGTGAGTTCGTAATTTATAGCATGATTTCTGTAGTAACCACTTCGCAGGACAGTAAGATACACAGCCTTGTGGGATGCAAGACCGTTACAGCCTTCTGTGGCACGAACAAAAACGAATCTTGAAATTCAGTGGCATATGAGCTAAACGAGGCACAAGAGTGTTAGTGCACCTAGTGCACGAGAGACTACAAGTTGGGACTGATTAGTTGGGGACGTGTTGGTAGGGAGCAAAAAAAACCTGCATAAGATGAAGACATTCAAATATGCACTTTTGGTGCTGTCACACTGGACCTTCAAAAATGGCCTGAGAAAATAAAACAAGCGGCTCAGGACTGAAGACTGAACTAATTCAAGGATTCTAGTTAAGTTAGATTTGTGCCATGTGCCATTAGAATACCCAAGTTGATGACACACAGGGGAATTGAATGCAAGTAACTTGGAAGACGGTGATACTAACAACACGTCATGGTGTAAATATCCTAGGTTGTGGGTGGGTGTATGAGGATTATTAGGTATTTGAACCAGTATACAGTGAATATACCTTTATCGGAAGGCCTTATAAGTTGGCAAAATGTAATGCTGACAATAAAAAACAATATTACGGCATTCTTAGTAACATTAGCAAACAGGACAATCCAGGGCATGCTAATTGTTGTTTTGAACAACTGAAATGCTGGTATTGATTGCAATATGGCACACACCATATGGCTGTCAGTGAAGGCATATGACAAAACACTGAAGGGATGGTAATAATGCAAGTAATGAAAAGCTGAGGCCCAAAGGAGTGCCTTGGCGGACGTCCAAGATTGCAGGAAAAGGCAAGATACATAAGAATTGGCAAGGGAAATTTGCCGAAGGCTGGCTGTTTAAGCTTGGATCCAGTTTAGAGCTATTGGATGCAAGTTAAAGCACGAGAAAACCAGCCTCACATAAATAGGGGAAATGCATGCTTTTTCAAAGCAAAGAACAAAAGCATCATAGGGGGATGTTGCAGTCACGGTGCATGTCGTGAAGAACAAGAAAAAGTTGGCTATTGCAGAAATGTCTTCTAAAAGCTTGCCGATTTGAATCAAACAACTTAATGGGCCAAAACAATCTAGCAGGGTCAAGAGTATGAAATGTGTTTGGTGATTTGCAGCACATGCCAATAACACAAATAGGGCCATAGGTGCTGGGTGATGAAGGATTATAAACAGAGGGGCCAGGCTATAATAAGGCAGGAAGCTATCTGTACAGCATGCACTAGATATGCCTATACAACCTACTTCCTCTCCCGTTGTTGCTTTCTGTAAATTTCACAGAACTTGATCATAGCGTACTGTGGGGTGCACCGGTGGCAAGTTGGCATGTCGAAACTGTGCTAAGGGACGACGACAGAGCAAGAATTGCTACCCTGTGCAGTGATGTTGTTACCATCGTCTTTGTTCCTAGCGCAGCTTTACCAGCTCCACAGGGCTTATTTTGCAGTCTGCAAGTAGTCATGTCTGTAGCAAGCAGTCACAGGCAAATGAAGGTGGTAGCAGACAGACATATGCAAGTGCATCGACGAGATCTTCTCAAAGCTTTGAGAATGGCTTGTTAAACAAAGTGCTGCGGCTGACCCAGGAAGCACCGCTGAACAACCACTTAACACCAATAAGGCCGATTTCGCAAGCAGCTCTGCAACAATAGCATTGCGAACACATCCAGTTTCGTACCACTGATCCCCGGATCGAAAAGGACCATGAGCAAAATCAACAACAGACACTGTCATTGCCTATGAGGTGCTTCAAGACCACTGTATTTTTCTGATTGCAGTGGAAACCAACATCCCACTTGAACTGAATACTGCCAAGTATTTGTCAATATTGACTTAACACTGCTATGCAAAAAGAGAAAAAAAGCAATGGCAAAGGTTTTCTCAATATTTTTTCTTTTTCATCAAGACTCGTTATGCTCAACTTGCTCTGTGGTCAGTTTTGATTGCATAAGCTGCTGCCACACTTTTTTTTTTTTTTCTGCGCTACATCAAATGAAATGCTCATGAAAAACAGACTTATGAGTTGGCACATATTAGACATTTGTACACTGTCAATCAGTCGTGATCATGGGCGTCCGGAAGGGGGGGCAAGGGGGGGCGGTTGCCCCCCCTTGGAATTACGGATATTATTTATGCCCTACCAGAAAACAACTACAAACCTACCGCCTCCCTCATCCCTAGACATCGGGTGCACCCCCCTGGAAAAAGTTCTGCGGACGCCCTTGGTCGTGATTCAAAAGCGGCAATGATTCTTGTTTCCATGTTGTTACAACCTAAACCGAAATGGCTAGCGGAAGTGTTCAGTCACCCATTCATCACGCCGATATGTTTATTGCAGGCAAATGTGCGCACAGCCGGCAGGAAATAAAAAGAAATGACGCTCCCGAAGATACATTTGCACTGCACCGATGTTTTAACACAGGTTGCACAGTTTCTCCGGCGAGTCGTAACCCGAGCACCCATCATCACAAAACGTACTGAATGGAGCACCAAAGCGCAGAGGATGGCGACATCGCTGTTGTCGCCGCAAAACAGTCCTACGGCCGTGCAGCCAAGCTCGCGTCGCGTCACGTCGCACACACGGCAATTCTCAAGCACAGTGCCAACACGAATCGCGAACAAAATGGTAACGAATGCGTAGCCAGCAACAACGTTGTGTGCACGCTTCGGTCGCGATGACTGCAACCATCGCAACGAATGCGACTAGCTGCACAACGCCACGTTCATTTCAGCATTCGGAAAGCACGGCGTGCGTAGTGAGCTCTCGAAGATGCACATTTCACTGCCTTGACGTAAAAGCACTCGCTTCGATCGCAATCACTTTCACTACGCGGACACTAGTCACTGTGCTAGGCAGCTCATGCACGCACAGAAGTTCACCGTGAGCAGCTGTGGCTCGCCGCTGTGCGTGATGATCCTCGCAGGAATTAGGAACGCTTGCAGCAACCACAAACAGCTCCATATAAACACTTCGTGACACCGCCAACACGTAGGTCTTGCGTCGGTTTGAAGAGGTGCTCTGTCAACTACATCAGCGTCGATTTCAACTCGGGAAACTGTCGCTGCTCGCCGCTGCTGCACGCGGAGAAGTTCGCTCTGAACACTCGTAATATCAACATGTGGTCAATATAGTATGCCTCGCGGCATAGGTGCCATCTCTACAGCCACGACCTATCCCTCGCTCCCCAGTTCAGTCGACGGACGGCCATCTTGCCCCGGCAGGAGCGGATGCCTACGTCACGTAAAAAGCAGCCAATCGCTGCAATTCGGTCGCCGGGCGGTTCGCTCGTCCGCCCCAAAGTTGAAATTCACCAACTTTCCTTTCGCCTGCCGAACGGGGCGAATGCCTATTGTCTGGTCGTTCGGTCCGCCAGTCCGCCTGCCTGGCGGATCCGCTTAAAAGCGATCGTACAACGGCCTTAACTCCACTGAAGTCAATTCTACAATACTGACAAAATGCTTCAAACAAGCCTGCACAAACAAACTGATGTTGATCATTGTTTGAAGCGAGATACATCATTGTTCAACATGCCGACAATTGCTTGATATTGACAAATACCTTCCTTAGAAGATGAGGAAGAACGCCACGGGCGAAAGGAAAAATACGAAGCGACACTGCTCCGTCTCGTGCTGACCTGACTGGCTGCTGGTGTTCGGCGGTGCAAGAGTGACTTCTTCGTAACGTTACGTTACAATTCTGGTGGAGACAGTGCTGGGTACACTTCCAGTGCTGCATAATCTGCCTTTCACTACGGAGCTTACTCCGGTACATCAGCGCCTCGGCCGCCACCTACGCGGAGAGCCCCCGGAATTCGGACCCCTTCCGGCCGCTACCAGAACACCGCAGCCTCAGACCCCTTAGCACCTGCGGCAATGACACCTGAGAGCGGGCTTCCCGCAAACATCCTGTGCCATCAGCGGCGAACACCACCGTCTTTTCATGGCGACGTGTTTGAGGACGCCGAGGACTGGCTTGAGGCCTTCAAGCGTGTGGCACGTTACAACGGGTGGACCGATGAGCGTAAGCTCCATCACATGTACTTCACTCTTGAAAAGTCGGCACGGACATGGTTTGAAAACAATGAGGCTTCTTTTCCATCCTGGGAAGCCTTCTGTTGTGACTTGAAGGCCACTTTTCTGAGTGCCGACCGCCGGAAGCGAGCAGAAGCTACACTGCACTCGCGCAACCAGCACCAAAACGAGAGCGTGTGCATGTTTTTTGAGGACATGACACGTCTTTTCAAGCACGCAGACCCACAAATGCCAGAAGACAAGAAACTGCGCCTGATGCGGGGCGTGAAGCAAGAACTTTTCGCAGGACTAGTGCGCAGCCCACCACGCACTGTTGCGGAGTTTCTCAGTGAGGCTACCACCATGGAGACGACACTCCAACACCGAGCATGTCAATACAATCGTGACATGAACTTCATTGGGTCCGACGCACTCCCTATGCAGGCCGGTAGCGATATGGATGCACTACGCAACCTCGTCCGTTCTGTCGTGCAATAAGAACTGCAAGCCCTCCAGATGCCTTGCAACATGCCATCTTTTGCATCACTGGCTGAAGTCGGCAGGGACGAGGTGCGTATGGCAGCTGAGAAAGTGCCTGATGTTCCCAACCAGGTCAACGCGAGACCCACCTACGCATCCGTCCTACATAGGGCTCCCACACAGGACCATAGTATCAACACCGCAGCTCCAGCAATGGAGCCACAGGGTCCTCCTCGCTACTACCCTCTGCCAACCTATCAGCGCCAACGTAAGAGTCAAGTATGGCGGGCCCACGACCATCGGCCCCTCTGCTACCATAGCGGTGAAGCAGGCCACCTCTACCAGGCGTGCTCGTACCTCCGCGTCGGCCTGCGGGGTTTCGCACCGGACGACCCCTGCCCTCGAAATGGCCAACTGCCTACAGGAATTGCAAGCCACCTTGCTGCGCAACAGTATCCTATCACGTCTGGCTACCAAGAGCGTCGGTCTACGTCCCCGACAAGTTACCGTTCCTCAAGTCCAAGCTATCCCCGACGCCGCCACTCTTCCAGCCCCCATCAGGAAAACTAATACCAGCGGCCTTCAGAGGCAGGGTCACTGATGTCCGGCATTGTGAAGATCCTCCGTCCTCGTCAAGCCGATACGACGAGATTTCGCTGGGGTCAGGTAGCAACAGCATCCGACGGGCTACCTCCGACCGATATGATGACATTCCGCTTGGGACAGGTAGCGACAGCACCCAACACACTACCTCCGATTTGGCGTAAAGATGATGTAGCCGATGTCACCGCATTACTCGACACCGGTGCTGATTACTCCCATGGCGTCGCTCGCGAATTGAAGAAAGTTTTGATGCACTGGTCCGGCCCGAAAATTCGCACGGCGGGGAGTCACTTGATTACCTCTGCGGGCAAGCGCACAGCGCGTGTCGGCATCCGTGGTTTTGTGTGTGTCGGAAGAATTCGTCGTACTTCACGAGTGTTCGAAAATCCCGCACAAAGCACATCCTTACCTCTGACATTGGTCTTTCGGGCAGATCACCCATCTATGTTAACGAGCACCTGTGTTCGGCCCTTAAAAAGCTTCTGGGACAGACCGTTGCGAAAAAGAAGGAAATAGGTAGGACGTATGCGTGGGTAAAGGAAGGCAAAATACTTGCTAGGAAAACCGAGACATCGAACGTGCTTCCTGTGGCTTGCCCCGAGGACCTAGATAAAATGCAATAATCAGCATATCTGATTCTGGCTATCATCCCTATCATCAAATATGGCTATGAGTAACATTGCACTAGCACCATCAGCCGTAACAGATCTTTATTCAACTAAAAGAAATGTCATGTCATTCTTTCACTTGAACACTCAATCCGCCAGGAACAAGCAAGATGAACTGCATGCATTATTTTCTTGTTTTGGTTTTTCATATGACGTCATCATGCTTACCGAAACTTGGTATCAGGACGACTACGACATACTCAATATTTCTGGTTATCGCACATTTTATTTAAACCGCTCTGAGAAGAAAGGTGGTGGTGTTCTGCTGATGTTAAAAAATTTTTTTGATGGTGATGTCTGTCAGCCCTACACTCGAAGTAGCACTGATTTTGAAATACTAACCGTAGTGTCTAATAGTAACCTTTTCGCCTTTGTATACTGTCCGCCAACTGGTTGCACATCCGCTTTTTTTTAATTTCTGGATGAGTTTTTGAGCTGGGCAAATGAAAATAGGTACAACATAGTAGTAGGGGGAGATATAAACATTAATATGCTACAGGAATCAGGGTCCCAGTGTATTATTAACACTCTTGGAGTCAAATGCCTGTACTAATCTAATTACAGCACCTACTCGAATACAAAATGATTCTAGTACACTGATAGATGTTTTTATCACTAATCTATGCCCTGACAATGCTACCTCAGGAGTTATGGGTGCACAAATAAGCGACCACTTGCCAATTTTTCTTTTTACTGAGGCAGGTATTGAAACCAAACCCTTTAATGACCGTCAGTCTGTAATATTTCAAGATATAAACCCATTTACGTTAGAAGAATTTCAGAAGGAATTGATGCAGATTGATTGGGGAGTGGTATACGAAATATGTGACCCTGATCACGCTTATGCCGCCTTCATAACTTTGTTCAAATCTTGCTACAACAAATGCTTTAAACACAAAAAGATACAGGCCAAGAAATCGAGAAAGCCCTGGATTACCAAAAGCATGTTAAAAATGATCAAACGGAAAGACTCACTTTACAGGCATTTCTTGCAAATGCGGGAACTAGATGATTTAAAGACATTTAAAAAATTTAGAAATAAACTGACTACAGTTCTTAGGCAAGCGAAAACGCATCACCTTCACAATCTTTTTAACACGGAAGTAGTAAAACGTAGCGACATCCTTTGGAAGAGACTTAACATGGTACTCGGCAGGAATAACACAAACCAAGACCACATTCCAGATATAGCTGTGAATGCTATCTTAAAATGAGGAACATCTTTAGCTAACTCGTTTAATTCCTTTTTCACAACATCAAATGACAGTCGACATGATTCACATAGCCTAAGACATATCAGAGATACAACTTGTGATAGCGCATTTTTGGAGCCTCCCTGTGCCGATGAAATCCAAAACACGTTCCTAACGTTCCGTAACAGCAGGTCCCGAGATTCCGATGATCTACAAATCGGACCAGCCAAGTACGTCATACATATCCTAGCTCCCATCCTTACGCATATCTATAATATCTGCTTTACGCAAGGCATATTTCCTGAAGCAATGCAGCTAGCAAAAGTAAGCGTTCTTTTTAAAGGTGGCGATAAAAAAGAAATGGCCAACTACAGACCAATATGTATCCTTCCAGTATTCTCAAAAGGCATAGGAAAGTTAATTAATGACAGGATGACTACATTTTGTGATAAACATAATATACTGACGAATTCTCAATTTGGATTCTGCAAAGGTGGTTCAGCAGTTGGCACTTTTAACCCCAAAAAAACTAATTTTGAAGGCAATAGAAAACAAACTTTTAACTCTAGGTACTTTTGTTGACTTTTCAAAAGCATTCAATAGCATTAATCATAAAACATTATTAAAGAAACTTGAGCTTTATGGGTTTAGAGGAGTATTTCTAGATCTACTGAGATCATACCTACAGCATTGCAGCCAGCGGGTTATCATCAACACTTACATCTCTGACATCATGGAAATTGATCTGGGATACCACAAGGAAGTATTCTTGGGCCCTTACTGTTTAATCTGTACATTAACGACATCACAAACATTGATAATACTGCGAAATTCATTGCATATGCTGACGATGCTAGCCTGTTTTTTACTTCTTCCGATCCTAATGATCTTGTGCCACGCTGCAATAATTTCCTAAGTAAATTACACGAATGGAGCACATTCAACTCACTTTCTATTAATAGCACTAAAACCAAGGCCGTGTTATTTCAAGTGAAAAATAAAAACACCTTCATTAACAGTGACCTCGTTATAGGTACATCGACCATTGAACTTGTTCCGTACATAAAAAGTCTTGGAGGTATATTTGACGCACACCTAACATGGAATAATCACATCCAACTCATTCTTAAAAAACTTGCGAAAGCCGTTGGCATATTAACAAGATTACGCTTTTTCTTACCACGGGCCATTAAGGTGCTAATATATAATTCACTATTTTTATCGCATTTAACTATTGCCACCTGGTCTGAGGTACCACCAACGCAACTAACATTACTAAGCTGTTATTATTACAAAAGAAAGCTGTCCGTGCAATTGCTAACGCACCGCGCCTCGCTCACACAGAACCACATTTTTAACAGACTTTCCATAGCCACCATGAATTCCATATACAATGACTTACTCCTTAGGCGATTTATAGGAAGCAAAAAACAGGGTAACCCTTTATTTCAAGAGCTATCTAACCTCACAAGAAATACTAACGTTTACGATACCCGGCATAACGAAACATGGTACATTCCAAAAACAGGAACTACGGAACCCAGGCACTAAGTTACAGACTGCCATCATTACTCAACTCACTCGGCAACATTACATGATCATTTGTGTCCAGCGATAAATGTCTGTGTGGCAAACTTTTTCATACTGTTTGATTTGAACTGTGATAATTTGTGATAGTTTTGTATTTTCCAAATTCTATTTTGCATTTTTGATTGCTACTTCATATTGCTATGTTGAATTGTATAGTAAACTATTAATAAGCATTATTATTGTAACATATCTTAATCACTTGTATTCCAAATTGACTTTCTTAATAACCTTCATTGCTACTTCATACTCCTATGTCGAATACTAAACTATTTTTTTAAAGGTGATCTTTGTACCATTTCCTAATCGTTGCTGTTGTCAAATTGTGTTTGTTACCAGAATTCATAACATATGTAGCCTTTATTATTAGGGAACATGGGCCCTGTCAAGCCGCGCTTTTTCCGGCTTTTTGCCCATGTTCCCGACATTGTGTACACATGATGTCAAATAAATCTGTCTGTCTGATCCTTGGCCTAGACTTCCTGCAAACTAACGACGCAATCATTGACCTAAAAGAAGCGCGTGTGATGTTCTCGACGAAACGCGCCGTGGCGCGCATTGAAAACGAGGATCCGGGACTCAACGTTCTGCGTATTGTCGATAATGACGTGAGGGTGCCAGCACGGTCTAGTGTGCTGGTTCTTGTCTGGCATGACTTGTTTCACGACTACGAGGGCATCGCGGATGGGCACCTCCCGCTACTTCTCGAGAAGAAGATAGCCGTTGCTCGAGGACTCGTTCAACCCCATAACGGTTGTGCTACTGTCCTCCTGACGAATTTTGCTAAGGAGATGCGGCACCTCGCCAAGGAAACAGCTGCTGCCTTCCTTCACGATGTTACTGCCTCGCCTCGTTTATGCACCGCCGGGGCCAACCCTCAAGAAGAGGCTACATCTTGCCATCTCCTTCAAACAGTTAGAATTAGCCCGGACTTGACGCCCGATCAAAGGAATCTTCTTTCGGCTCTTCTGACCGATTTCACAGACTGCTTCGCCATTGGCTCTAAGGTCGGTCGTACTCCTGTCGCCAAGCACCGCATCATCACCGATGAGACCATGTTGCCGGTGTGCCAATGCCCATACCGGGTTTCTCCTAAGGAACGTGAAGCCATTCAAACGCAAGTGGATGCGATGCTTGCGGACAATGTAATCCAGCGTTCGACGAGCCCATGGGCATCGCCAGTAGTCCTTGTCAAAAAGACAGATGGCACCCCGAGATTCTGTGTCGATTACCGGAAACTAAACGTGACCAAAAAGGACGTCTATCCGCTGCCCAGGATTGATGATGCCCTCGACCGTCTACGCAACGCCAGGTACTTCTCCTCATTAGACCTCGAAAGCAGATACTGGCAAATCGAGGTAGATCAGAGAGGCCGAGAGAAGACTGCATTTGTGACGCCCGACGGCCTATACGAATTTAAGGTGCTTCCGTTTCTTCTTTGCTCTGCGCTGGCCACGTTCCAACGTATGATGCACACGGTTTTTTTAGGTCTGAAGTGGCAGTTGTGCTTAGTGTACTTAGATGATGTCGTTTTCCCACCTACTTTCGAGCAACAGCTGGACCGGCTGCGCATTGGGCTTCAAGCATGCAAAGGCGCATAATTAACGATCAAGCCAGAGAAATGCCATTTCGCTTTCAAGGAACTTCGCTTTCTCGGCCATGTTGTCAGTGCACAGGGCGTTCTCCCTGATCCCGACAAGACTACCGCAGTGTCAAGTTTTCCACGTCCCAGCGACACAAAGGCACTTCGGCGATTTTTTTGGGTCTTTGTTCTAACTACCGACGCTCCGTCCAAGATTTCTCCAAGATAGCTGAACCGTTGACAGCACTAACGAGAGAAGACATAGCCTTCCTGCGGGGAGGCAACTAAAGGCAACTAAGAACAAGGCTTCCAACAGCTCTGAAGCCGCCTCCACAGTCCCCCCATACTCGCCCATTTCGATGAAAACGCAGCAAACGACGTCCACACTGATGCCAGCAATGTCGGCCTTGGGGCTCTGCTTATCCAGTGGCAAGATGGAGTAGAACGGGTTATCGCTTATGCGAGCTGAACACTATCATGATCAGAGGCGAGGTATTCAACGACGGAGAAGGAGTGTCTAGCGATAATCTGAGCCATAAACAAGTTTCGACCATATCTGTATGGACGACCTTTCAGTATTGTCAGCGAACATCATTCGCTGTGCTGGCTGGCAAGCTTTAAAGACCCGCCTGGACGCTTGGCTCGATGGAGCCTCCGTCTTCAAAAGTATGACGTTACCGTTGTTTATAAGCCGGGACATAAACACCAAGACACAGATTGCTTGTCACGCGCGCCCTTGGACTCCGCTGCAGTGGAAAACGCTGACGATTTTCCCTTCATTGGGCCCATTACTCAATCCCATATGGCTGACCTTCAATGCAAGGACCCGGAGCTGCCGCTGCTCATCGAGTATCTAGAAGGCCGCGGTGGTCGGGTACCGCCTGTTTTTCGCCGTGGCTTGCAGTGATACACTTTACGAAGTGCGGTTCTCTACAAGTGCAATTTTGAACGATCACAAGAGACATTCCTGCTCGTAGTACCTATGGACCTACGCCCTGACATCTTGAGCACTTGTCACGACGAACCGTCCGCCGGCCACTTGGGAGTTAGTCGTACGCTTGCCAGAATTCAGGCGAAGTATTATTGGCCGAAATTATTACCTTCAGTACGATCTTACGTTAAAACCTGCCGTGACTGTCAATGCCGAAAATCTCCACCCATGAAACCAGCCAGATTTCTTCAACCTATTGCTCCACCCAAAACTCCTTTCCAACAAGTGGGAATGGATCTTTTGGCCCTTTTCCAAAGTCAACTAATGGAAAGCGTTGGATTGTTGTCGCGACGGATTACCTGACCCGGTATTCTGAAACCGCATCGCTCACAAATGGAACTGCCACCGAAGTCGCAGAATTTTTTGTCCACGACATCGTAGTGCGTCATGGCGCCCCGGCTATTATTATTACCGACTGTGGGGCAGCTTTCACGGCCCGCCTGACTAAGCCTGTGCTGAAGCTTACACACACTAGCCATAGACGGGCCACAGCGTACCACCCGCAGATTAACGGCCTGGTGGAACGGCTAAACAGAACTCTGGCCGACATGCTGCCCATGTACGTGGATATAGAGCATAAGACCTGGGATCAAATTCTCCCATACGCCACGTTCGCATTCAAGAGACGACATGGCCTACTCTCTTCGAGCTTGTCTTCGGCCATCGAGTGACCACTCCCCTGGATACAATGTTGCCCGCATACCCCGACCGCGAACGTGAACTTGATCTGCACGTCGCTAGTTTTGATCAGCGTGCAGAAGGAGCGCGGCAGCTGGCAAGGCAGCACATATGTCTACAACAGCAACTAGACGCTGACCGCTACAACCAGGGACGGCGCTTCGTTTCCTACGAGCCTGGAGACTATGTCTGGATTTGGACACCTGTTCGTCATCGCGGACTGTCTGAAAAATTACTGCGCCGGTACTTCGGACCATACCGTGTCGTCCGCCACATCAGTGACGTTACTTACGAAGTTGAATCCGCAACCCAAGACCCCTCAAGCCGCAGATGATGTTCTACACGTCGTCCAAATGAAACCCTACCACGGCCGCCCTGTTGACTGATCTCGAGACTGATGGTGCCCCGTTTTGTGTTGTGGTCCTCCTGTACCAACCTAGCACACTATCTGTCAGCCCATAGCTCACCAGTATGCTCCTAGTCGGCTGCATCGTGGCAATGCTGCAAACAAGGGGGGCAATGACACATGCCTTCCTTAGAAGATGAGGAAGAACGACACGGGCGATTGGAAAAAGACGAAGCGACACTGCTTCAACCTGACTGGCTCCTGGTGTTCCATGGTATAAGAGTGACTTCTTTGTAACCTTACGTTACAATATGTAGTAGGATGTGCACTGCGTACCGAAGAGCCACAAGGATTCTATAATAGAACTTTTTGACGGGTTAGTTAGGGATTCTATAAGTTGAGCTTCTTAAAATGTGCATAGTCAATTACTGTGCATGGCCCAACATGATGACTGCAAACAGGACCGAAACGCGACGCAGATCTGCCATATGTGCCCGCCTCTATTGTTGACTATAGGCTGTGCTCATCTATTCGCAGAAATCGATTGCATAAATGTGTTTGGTGGGGGTGTTCTTATCTGACACACAGTGACCGTCAACAAAATTACAAAGCAATTGTTTACTTTCATTATCAGTGTAGCCTAATTGCATGTATACCATTTTCCACACCTCTAGGCACGACCAGTGACAACCTGGATTTTAGTTTACATGCAAACAAAATCAGCTTTCATTTTTTTTTTATTGAGCAGATGATGGCTGTAATGGAATTCATGAATACCCATGCATATTTTTTTATTCTGCTAAACATGGCTGCAATGCCAATTCTCTTAAAAATACATTTCTTGCCCCGCATGGAATCTCACAGCTGAAGTGCATTGTGCACCTTTTGTACACACTTCCAACCTTGACTAGGTGAAAATTACGCATGCAGCATACATTCAGCAAGCATTAATATTCATCTCTTAGTTTACTTACCAGTCCTTCTAATTATACTAGTTGCTGGCGTGCTCCTTCGGCGGGGAAACCGGTTAATGACACCCGTCTAATGCACCTATCACATGTGGGAAACCACAAACCGCTTGAAATTCCCTCATATGGTCAGCGATTACAGTAGCCGGCCTCAATCTCACCCACTTTTCCTCGAGAACGGCCACAACAGTCTCACAAAACTCCCTCTATATGGTGTTGACCGTAGACCTTCCCAGGTAAAACAGGTGGGCAATTGTCCAATCCTCAGCTGAGGAACATAGTTTATAAAGGGCCACGGCCACTCGCTTTTCTATGGGAACAGGCTCCCGCATATTCGTTGCCTGTTGCGTCATCGTTGGTCGGCAGGCATCAAAAATGTATCGAAAAAGTCGTTTCCGACACCCGGAACGATTGTCTGTAGGACTGTGATCCCAAGTTGGGCAGTACGTTCTCGAACCATCACCCATCACAATGGTAAGCCCACACTTGCTTTCGTGCACGGCACAGTGATGACGACAGTGCGATGAGTGTGCTGTTGTTGATCAACAACTGCTGCTTGATCAAGCGCATCCTTTCCGATGCTGCGTCAATTTCTACGTACATTGACAAAATCGCTGCTACAGTAAGGGCGATTTCGCACTTCTTTTTGACGCACTCGCTCTTGTCACTCATGGCTCAACGAACGAACACGCACCCAAGGAAAAAAGTTTTTCACACAACACATTTCTTGAAGACAGTGCATACAGCAGAACGACAGTGCAAGCACGTTGAGAACTGGTAGGATAAAGAGCGAGTAAGCACATAGCAAAATCGCTATAGAAGCAATGATGAGGGCATGCGCGTTTTATTGTGTGAAAAAAATTAGATTCCTCAAACAATACGCTTAGGTAATAGCACTTTGGGAAGAAAAATGAAGTATTAATAACATTTCAGTTGTTTTTTAACGTTATTCTTTTATGTGTTTGCACTAAATAAACAGCGCCTAATGCGCCCCTGGCGGATCGTCTGAGAAGCTCGTTACAGGCCGTGTGAAACGGAGACAACTCCTTCGAGGCGAAACTCCCTTGCACTCCTTTAGGTCAAGGAAGTTCAAGGGAGTTCAGAGTCGGCCGTGTGACAGGGGTATCATCTCATCTGCCCACCTAACTTTCTGCCGCCCCCTGCTGTGCTTGCCTTTTCTTGGAAGTAAATCATACTGACTGCCTAGAACAGGTGTCCAACAATGACACACGCAACATTTAAAATTCACACTGCATAGAAAAATATTTCACCGTATTTGTATCAACTGTTACCACCACAAAAATGTACAAGGATGCAAAGGGAGAACAAGGCATGACAAGGCTGTGCCTTCTGTAGTGTCCATGTGCATTTTTGCACTAACTCAGTATGAATGCTTCTCTGCTACTGTCTCCACTTTCTATATTTTTTAATTTGGTGGTTTATTTCTGGTCTATTATTGCATTTACAGGAGGACCCCTGCTTGACTCCATGCTTGGTGGTTTCTGAGAACATGATGGTTCTCTGTGTCGACAGACAGCCACTTTTTGATGTGTCAAGTACATTATCTGCCATGTCATGCCTTTTTGCAGCTTTGTGGGTTTTCCACACTGCCTACGCCAGAAAGGCTCATTGAATGCTTACATTTTATGAGCATGCTTTCTTAAACCTTGCAAACACAAAACCATGTGTAAAGGCACTTGAATTTATTAAATTTTTTAAAGCTGGTGCTCCCAGTCTCTGACCCCTTTTTCATAATCTGTCATTCCCTCATACAAGATGTGCAGAAACCCGCAAAGAGGCCTGTTGGCGCTGTTCTATCTTTGCTGTTTTACAAAGGCGCGGACATCACTTTTTTGTTTCACTTCTCCTCACAATTTTGAATGTGACATCAGTGAACATGGACCAGCACGTGGAATCCGCCTGTGCCTAGTAAATACAAAACAGTGATACCCTTCATGCAGTTTCAGTTCCAGCAAGCGAGTGATGGTTTCGATGTCAGAGCTGGTATGAGACCATGTGACGCACACAAAAACTACAATTGCTGCTTAGTTGTTTCATTTTGCTCCAACAATTCCCAAACGCTCTAAGCTGGATTGATGGCGAGTGTATGAACAGCTGTCACATTGCACTCTTTGTATGTTTCATGTGACCTTATACATACTTGTGGCACCACAGCTACTATTCGACTGCTTAGACAAAAGCATAACATGTGGGTGATTTCATGCAGACATCTGTATTTATTGATGTTTCAGGCACAATTCCAAAGGAAACAATATTTCGCATCTCCAGCCTTTCATAAGCAATTTATGAAGCTTACCTGCTGCATGAGCCCTTTAAGTGGTGTTCCAGGCTTTGTGAACAGAGCAGAAGCACCTAGTAGTCGCCCAAACTTTTCCAGTTATTATTCCTCACTTTTACCTGTCATATTGTAGTTCCCAGTATATTTGTCTTTGTCTACATCCTCTTCCCCTCTTAACTTACTGTGTTATGCACATGCCTAGAGGCATATTCACTTACCTGCTGATTTTATGTTTTCCACATTATTGCTGCCTACCTTTTTCCCCATTTACGTTATGTTTTAAATAACAATGCTGCTATTCGTAACGTACCTAGGTAGACTTCAATGTTTGAGAGTATTTATATATATATATATATATTGCTACGACGAAGAGGAAGTGGAAGTCGAAGTGGCCTCCCGGATTTAAGTGGACTACGTGTCTGTGCTACCTTGACGATGTTGTTGTCTTCTCGCCCACATTTGCCTCGCACCTTGAACGTGTCAGGAGTATCCTGACTGTCTTTCGTACGGCTGGGCTCCAGCTCAACTCGTCCAAATGCCAATTCGGCCGCCGGCAACTCACCATTCTGGGACATCTCGTCGATGCCTCCGGTGTACGTCCTGATCCAGCTAAAATTGCAGCGGTGCAACAGTTCCCTCGCCCAAATTCTCAGAAAGACGTGCGCAGTTTTCTTGGGCTGTGCTCCTACTTTCGCCGTTTTATTCAAGATTTTGCCCTTATCGCTCGTCCCCTCACTGACCTCCTGAAGACGGACACAGACTTTACCTGGGGCTCTGATCAACAAAATGCGTTTTCCACGCTTGTCCGCCTGCTGACATCATCCCCGATTCTGGCACATTTTGATCCCGCGGCCCCTACTGAACTCCGCACGGACGCCTGTGGCTACGGGATCGGAGCCGTGCTGGCTCAACGCTCCCGGGGCCCACACCACGTGGTTGCGTATGCTAGCCGCCTGCTTTCACCTGCCGAGCGAAATTACTCCATTACGGAACGTGAGTGCCTCGCTCTGGTTTGGGCTGTAGCTAAATTCCAGCCATACTTGTTCGGGCGTGTTTTTTCTGTTGTCACGGACCACCACGCCCTATGCTGGCTGTCCTCGCTGAAAGACCCTTCTGGGCGTCTTGGCCGCTGGGCGCTACGCCTTCAGGAATATTCGTACACTGTCGTGTACAAGTCTGGATGTCTCCATCAAGACGCTGATTGCCTGTCTCGGTACCCTGTCGAGCCACCTGCTCTCAGTGACACTGACGATATCCCTTCCCTGTTTGGCATTTCTAATCTACACAACATCGCCGAGGAGCAGCGCAAAGACCCATATTTGCAAACCATCATCGAGGGCCTCAGCTCTGGAAGCTTGAAGCGCTCCCTGCAGCTCTTCGTTACTAAAAAAGACATTCTCTATCGCCGCAACTTCCGTCCTGACGGGCCCTCACTCCTCCTAGTCATTCCCCAGCAGCTGCGGTCTTCTATAATTGCAGAACTCCATGAACTGCCTGCAGCTGGCCACCTTGGTGTGGCACGAACTTACGACCGCATACGGCGCCGTTTCTTTTGGCCTGGATTATACCGTACAGTCCGGCATTACGTCACCAATTGCGACCTTTGTCAGCGCAGAAAGAAGCCTTCGGCACCACCTCCTGGTCTTCTGCATCCTATAGACGTGCCTGTGGAGCCGTTCCACCGTGTAGGGCTCGATCTCCTCGGACCATTCCCGACCTCGGATTCCGGAAATAGGTGGATCGCAGTAGCCACGGACTATGCCACTCGGTATGCGATCACCCGTGCGCTGCCTACGAGCTGCGCGACTGATGTCGCTGACTTTCTTTTGCACAGTCTTATTCTACAACATGGTGCCCCTCGTCAATTGCTCACAGACCGCGGACGCTATTTCCTGTCCAGAGTTGTCGACGACATCCTGCGTTCGTGTTCTACCAAGCATAAGATTGCCACAGCATACCACCCACAGACAAACGGGCTAACCGAGCGTTTGAATCGAACATTAACAGACATGTTGTCTATGTACGTCTCCCCCGACCACAAAGACTGGGATCTCGCCTTGCCCTACGTGACGTTCGCTTACAACACCTCCAGGCATGACACAACTGGTTACTCTCCGTTCTATCTCTTATACGGCAGACACGCCGTCCTGCCATTGGACACACTCGTGCCATCCGCTGACCGTCCCGTCACCGCCTTCGCCCGGGACGCCATTGCTCAAGCTGAAGACGCTCGCCAAATCGCCCGAACTCGGCTCCAAGCGTCCCAACAAGCGCAGAAGTCATTGTACGATAATCGCCATCGTCATGTCACCTACGAACTGGGGTCGCTCGTTCTTCTGTGGTCCCCTTCCCGTCGCGTCGGTCTCTCTGAAAAACTTTTGTCTCCCTACCATGGTCCTTATCGTGTTGTGCGTCAGGTCACCGATGTCACGTATGAAGTTGCTCCTCATACACCTGCCTCCTCTTCATGTACACCACCCACCGACATTGATCACGTTATGCGCCTCAAGCCCTACCACGCCGCTCCTCTATCACCGGCCTAACGCCGGGACGGCGCTCATGGCGCCGGGGGTCATGCTACGACGAAGAGGAAGTCGAAGTGGCCTCCCGCGTGAAAGGGTCGCACGAAGAAGAAGAGGTTGTTGGTGCTTCCTGCTGGCGTTGGTGCTTCCTGATGATCGCCGCTAGGAACTATTATCCTACCACTTGTAAATAAATGTAAATAGTATTTCCCCGTAACAATATATATATATATATATATATATATATATATATATATATATATATATTAAATGAGAACAACATCGATTCAATCTGTACATTTCGTTTTGTGTCATCTTGACTTCTTTGAAGCAATACAGTCATTTTAACAACATTACTCATGTTGTTTCCTCTAAATGTGAAAACAGAGGCTTTGTTCCAAATGAAGCATTAAACCAGAACCCATTAACCATTACAAGCTGCCAGAAAAAGGCTTCAAACCACCGCAAAAATGCCATACGCTCCCAAAAAAACTCCATAATGGCAGAAATAATCCCTTCTGTACTCATAAAAACTCAAAATCAGCAAAAAATACTCCCTATGCTGATCGCAAAACACCCAGGTGGTTATAAAAAAACTACCACAAAACACCCAAAAACCACCATTTTTATGGGGGGCTAAGTTGTTACTCCCTTTCACTCCTTAATAGCTCCCTTCTATAAAGGAGTAAATAAAATACACCATACATAGGAGTAAAAACTCCTTTTGGTTGTGCGTTAGAAAACAAGCCATTTACTCCCTTTTGGGTGTTTTTTTGCTAACAGTGTAGCACACACTACAGCTTTCTGTTTAGACTTCTGCCCTGTCTGTATAAATTTGCAACATAAAGGTTTGCCTGCAACACGCTTGCTGCTGCGATACGCACCCCGCCGGGTGACAGCGCGCTGCTCACTCCTGACTCGCACGATGTCGCTAGGCCTAACATGCACAACACTGCAGCCACAGCGGAAAGCGCTCTCGAGTTAGCCACTGGTGACAATAGAAATGTCTAACCTTGTTACCTTCTCTACATTAACTTCATGCTAGTATGAATGCCTTTCATAAAAGTGTTCATCAATGCAATAGGCAGACAGAGATCAGTAGGGCTAAGTGACGGCGGCATAATCGTGCCTCAATTTCGTTAAGGGGAGACGCGGGTCGAAAAAGGACAATTTTCAGTAAAAAAATCACTTGTGTTTTTGAGTGCTTTAGTAAACTTGAACATTCCTCTTTCATGCATGCAAAAATCAGAGCCATAAGTGATCTGGAAATTATCGAAAACCCCTGTTAAAGTACTCGCAGTGGCTAGAAAAGGTGCAGATCTGACCCATTTTCAAGCATGTGAGGCGACAAATTGCGGAATCTTACTGTGCTGGGCCTGCGTGAGGACCTAGGCCTACACTTTTTCTCCCAGAGGCAGACTTTGCCACTGTGCAAACTTCCAAGAAATAATAATAAAAACAGCATTGTCTACCGCCAAAACCGAGAGGTTCCACATCACATGGTTCGATCGTGGCCACGCCATTGGCTCCTAGCTCACAAAGCGGCAATACATCGTCTGCTGTTCTGCAATGCGCACATTCTTCTATGTACAGTCGCCGACCGTTTTTTCGGACTAGAAGGGACCCGAAAAATGGTCCGAATAATCGAACAGTCCGAAAAATCCGTGAAGCACAAAAAATCACTTTATTCAGAGGAAATCGGCTTAAAAAAGTCGCTGATTTTACCTTGCGGCAAATTTCTTTTGCTGGCGACGATTTGCGCTTGTATTTGCGCCAAAGTTGTCGTTTCGCTGTACACGCTGGACAGCAAGTTCACAGCGTTCGTAATTTGTGCAAGCGATGGCTGTGGTAGGCCGCCCGAGTCGTCGTCGGAGTCCGACTCGTCTTCAGGTTGAAGAACCTGGCGTACAAGTTCGTCGTCCGTGAGGTCCGCACACATATCGAGGCCGTCGTCCACTTCAACAAACTCGCGGAACGTGGAGCCCGTTGGAATGTCCATTCCGTTCCCGCGAAGGTCAACGATGAGGTCTTCGCCACTGTCTGCAGTCAAATCCTCAGAATCGTTGCAGTCTTCTACGTCATCGACTTCATCGGCGGAGAATCCAGCGTGCCTGAAGCAATTAGCAATTGTTTCCGCTCTCACTGCCTTCCACGCGTCAGCCAGCATGCTAACCGCCGCAAAAAGATCCGTGGCGTACTTTTTCCCGTTGTCAAAACAAAGGACTGTGCGCCGCAGAAGACGGGTCCGATAATGCACCTTCAGGTTTTTGATCACCCCCTGGTCCATTGGTTGGAGCACGCTGGTGGTGTTTGGTGGCAGGTATTCGAGCCGAATGGCTTTCAGGTTGTCGATGGTGCCGTGAGCCGCACAGTTATCAACAAAAATAATAACTTGTCGCCCCTGCCGCTCGAAACTTCGGTCGAGTCGACGCACGTAATCTTCAAACAAAGCATGAGTGATCCATGCCTTGGAGTTGCTGCAGTACCACACGGGAAGGTTCTTCGCGCCCTTAAAACACCTAGGATTTTTTGATTTGCCTATCACAATAAGTGGCAGCTTCTCAGTGCCAGTGGCATTTGCACCTACCATTACTGTTATCCTTTCCTTGCTGTGGCGGCCCCCTGAACAGGAGTCACCCGAAAAAGAGAGGGTGCGGTCAGGCAACATCTTGAAGAAGAGGCCGGTCTCGTCACAGTTGAAGGTGTCCTCTGGGCTGTACTGGCTCAACAAGGGCTTCAACTTCGTCTGACGGTGGTCTGCTACCGTGGCTGGGTTGGCGGCTCCGCTCTCCCCGCACATCTTCTTAAAAGACACACCGTGTCTCTTCTTGAAACCGCGGAGCCATCCGTCCGTGAACTTGAATTTTTCAATTCTCATTCTCACGGCCAGGGTCTCTGCCTTTTCCTTCAACGTGTCGCCCGACACTGGAAGGTTTTTCGCTAAAGCAGCTTTAAGCCAGAGTAGCAAGGCCTTCTCCAATTCGGGGTGGTCGCCTTTCCTGTCGTTCTTCTGGCTGCTGCTGTGGGACGCCTCAAAGGCGGAAAAAATCTTCTCCTTATTTTTCACGTAATCCGAAATAGTTTGCTTCGACAGTGCGAACTCCTTGGCCACGTCAGCTTGCGTTCGCCCACTCAGCACTAGCTTTATGATCGCTGCCTTTTTCTCAAGGGTCATGGTAGAATAGCTCCCACGCTTCTTTGACGGACCCGGCAGCACCGGCGGGGCCATGTCCACAGCCCGAGTGCGCACCACACCGCTCGTCAAACACGCAAAAATGAGGCACTTTTCGTTCAGAGCGGTGGAACCGCCGGACGCAAGGAACCGCCGGACGCAATCACAAAACGGCCAAAGGATTGACGGCGCGCCACTCGGTTGACGCGGTCGGAGAAACTCGTGTGACAACACGGCGAATGGCGAACGTATGAGACAAAGCACAAAGGGATAGCTACCCGCGTCAGCGTTGGCGACAAAAGCAGGTTGACGGCGATGACAATCCGACTGCCACCTCGAAGTGGCAGAAATTGCAGGGACCTCTACTGGCAAAAATGGGGCACCGAAACCATGTCAAGCCAATCCAACTGCAGAGCCAATCCACCTCAATCCAAGATGGCGCCTGTTGTGCCGGCGAAAAGCCGATAAGATGGCAGATTTTGGCCTGCAGGCGACTGAAATTAGTCCGAAAAATCGAACTTTCGGACTTTTAAAGTCCGAAATATCCGTCGCGAATATGTATGCGCTTCTATGGGGTGACTGACGGTGCCTCACTGAAGTCCGAAATATCCTACAAGTCCGAATTATTGGAGTCCGAATTACCCGTCGGCTACTGTACTTCACAAGCTATTGCAAATATTTCTGCTTATTGTTAGCATGGATGCCGAGAAGAAACATGTCAAGTTCCAAGCGAAGCATGGATTCAAGGGAACTCGCAGCAAAGTAAAGCGGCGTGTGACGGTGATGCCCACGGCAGCTAAGCCTAACCTCGGCCGAGGCAATGCTCTGACGCTTTGGGGCCAGCTGGATGTTCGGACTTCATCAAAAGTGTTGACAATTTCGTTAGCACGTCGGAAAAGAAAAGGAAGGTTCTTCAAAAATGAAAATACGGGTGGTGAAGAGTCAGCGAGTGCTTTTATCTGCGAGATTGGCACCGTGAATGACCTTGTGAGCGGCGCAGCATGCCCGGAGTGCAGACGATGCGAACTTACGATCAAAGAGCTGGCTGGGAAGCGGAAAGGACTCGCGTCGTTTCTGGAGTTACGTTGCAACAATGAAGCATATCCGACATCCGTTATTTCGTCAACGTATTCATTGCGGCGTGCAACTACAATGGTGAAGCGCATCCATCTGTCAGCGTTAGGGAGAGCTTCGCCATGAACATCACGACCGTGGTTGTGGCGCGCGCTGTTGGAGCAGGACACAACCAACTCGTTCGATTTTGCACAATTCTTGGATTACCAAAGCCAATGCATCAGAAATCGTTCAACGCCATCACGAAGAAGGTACACCTCGCGGCTACGAAGGCAGTGGCCGAGAACTTTGAGTTGGCTCGCAAAGTGACAGCCCAGGAAGTTGGATCTGCCGATAAAGCTGATTTGTTTGATGGCAGTTCGCAAAAAAGAGGCCATAAGAGCCATAATGATGTAGACACAGCCATTTCTGTAGAAACAGGGCTTTGCCTAGACTGAAGTTTTCTCTAATTACTGTTAGAGCTCCCACATGGAATTTGAAGATAAAGGGGAAGAGGAAATATGGCAAGCCTTCCACATGCCACTGTGTAAAAAAATGTTGATTGCTCAGCACACGCCATGGAGGCAAATGCTGCTCTGAGGATATGGACAAAAATTACAGTGGGCGAGTAAAAAAGGAATGAAAAATAATAGCACACGGCCCGCACTGCTTAGAGCACAACGGGCTTTCTGAGGATATTGAATAGGACCGAGTCCTACAGCACTCCCCTGAAATTCACAACCTTCCAAAGCAACAGACAGCAAGGCCTTTCCAGCTGTTTCAGCGCCAAGTGTGTACGACGATGTGCCCATCACAAAAGAGCACTGCACTAACCATGTTTCCAAGCGGATTGGGAGCGCACTGCGAAAGCTCAAAATGCCAAGAGGCCAGAAGCTCACAGAGGTAGTCATCCAGAAGCTGCAAACCTACTTTCAAGTAGCCATCACCGCCAACACAGGAAGTGTGCATGGCGTGTATTGTGCAATTTGGGCATCCTTCTTCCACTCATGCTCGACGGATGCAGCCAAGAGCCACAAATTTTGCCCAGATGGAGAGGACTCATGGTGCCAGCTCAAGAGGGCAGAAGCGTTGAGTCAGACAGCTTCAGCACACACCCCCATTCTCACCAACAGCCAGGGCAAGGCAATGCTGCCCACATACAAGAGGCTTACAACTGCTCTCTCGTGTGAAGGGGGAAACGCAAACTGCAACTGAATCACTCAATAGCAAAATTTGGCTGCTGTGCCCCAAGACGAGGTTCGCCTCGTGCACAGCTGTGGAGATGGCAACATCACTTGTCTTATAGTTTAATCAAGGACACAAGGCCTTTGAGAATGTACTGGAGGAACTGGGTGTTCTTCCCTCAAGAGAACTTCTCACTCTGAGCAAGAACAAGCGCAGAATTCCAAGAATGTCCACAAAGCAGACAGCTGAGGCAAGGGCTCATCGCCACCGTCTACCCAAGAAGGCTTGTCTTCTGGATGCTGCCAAGAAAAGCTCTGAGGGACCAATATGTGGTGGAGGCCTATTCTAAACTGTACGCTCTAGGAGAATGCCTTGGCCAGTATTGTCTCCAATTTTCATGCAGATATACTAACTAGAAAAGTATTCAACAACATTTGCAACTTTCAATTGCGTTTTTCTCAACCCCTTATTTTGGACCAAAAATGGCATTGGTCGCAACCTTTTATGTATTTGTTGTACTCGGATCAAGACCAAATTTGGTAGGTAGAATGCAAGTATATAGGTTTCAATACAATTGGTAATGCTTATAAGTATCAAAGGTCCCAAAATATTTATGCACTGTCTTCTGAAAAGGAAGCATGAGCTTCAAAATTCTGTTGAAATGGTGCAGGACACAGGTGCACCTTTTCCTTGCCTATTTGCACTTAGTGGCGTATTAAGAACAAGAAAAACTATTTTACACCGTCTTCTCGTGCTCACTGGAATGTACAGCAGGTGTATTAGCCTGCAGTTTTTCGCTTGTGCGTGGTACTTAGAGCATGAAAGCATCAAGCTATCTTGGAAATAAAAAGATTTAGAAAGAAGAGATTAATCTCCATAACTGGTGCAATTTTTATTTATTTGGCATCAATATTAAAAGAAATTAAAAGAAAACTGTTTCCAAGGAGCGTCTCGCCTTAAGGGCCCAGTGTATTACAGGGGCTTGCTATAAACTAAAATGCAACAAAAAAAACAGGTATTCTCATTGTTTTTTCTGTGCGGAATAGGCTGAGCGCTTTGTGCCGGCAGGTAAGCACAAGAATGAGTGAACACACTAGATCACTACAGTCCAGAACGGGCAGCAATTTAGCCTTTCATTGCAAGAATTGCGAATCGAGGAAATGGGCACCTTTGTTGCGCAACGCACACGCAATAAAAAAAATACAGATCTCAGAAAGCAGGGGAGGTGTTCGAGGCAACGGCTATCAGACTTAGGGGTCAGGGTTGTGTCAGCAAACCATCTGTTAGATTGCTTGAAAAAGAAATTGATTATTTGTCTCTGTAACGGCGTGGAAGTGGGTGTTCACTGTTGCATGTGCTTCCGGGTCTCATTTGATCTCATTTTGTACCACTTCCTTCCTTATATATTTCGTGTAAAGCTAAAAAAACCTAAGCTGATAGTCAGCGCTTGTCGTGTCACTTCTTTCTTGTCTCTTCTGTGTTGTGCTGTGTAAAGCCGCTTCTAAAACCCGGAATATAGGTTGACCCCCCAACTAACCAATTTTAAAAATGAAAAAAATCTGTTTCAACGGCAGTGAAACAGTAGTGATGTCGCGATGTGACGCTACTAACACGATTAAGAATACTAACAGACTACCAGAGGGCGCTACCTTTGTGTTACGTGTTTTATATACAGTCGAACCTCGTTATAACGAACACGGATACAATGAATTATCAGATATAACGAAGTGAACGAAAAGTTTGGTTGGACATGCTTTATTTCTATGGGAGTTCTATCTGTATAACGAAACGAAAAATTCAAAATTTGACACTGTATCGGTTATAACGAAGCAGTTTTTGTATTCACGGGGCTCAAAATGCGCAAACAAGTAGGAGAAAATTTCAAAACACGCTAAATTTTGATCTTTTGAAGCGCCCGCACCTAAAATGTGTTTGAATCACCCACGCTTCCGCACGCCACGCCATCTAGGGAGAGCAAAAAAATCTAGCATCAAACGGCTGCCTAGCACGTGATCAAACCAACACCCGCTCCCCGGCCACCCCCGCCGTCGCAATTTCCGACCCGCGCGCGCTATCTCTGCAGTTCAATCTGTAGACGCTGTCACGGAATGCGTCTTAACAAACAGCAGTTTCGCTTGAAACTAAGATAAAGATATTCAGGGCAGTTGACAGCGGGCGCAAGGAAAAGTCATTGCCGTGGACTTCGCTGTTGCGCCTAGCACTCTATCAACCATCTTGAGCGCAAGGCAGAAGATTGCAAACGCCCACTCTGCAGGCGCTGTGAAGAATGACAGCAAGACAGGATGTTGAAGATGCCTTGTTTGCATGGTTCAAGGACGTTATAGAGCGTAACCTGCCTGTGTCTGGTGCCATCCTTCAAATGAAGGCGAGAAGTCTCACTTCCGTCTGAGGCCACAATGACTTTCATGCAAGCAGTGGCTGGTTGCAGCGATTTAATGACCGCCATCGGATTGTTTGCCACGTCTAGTCTGGCGAAGAAGCAGCCGTTGGCGCCGAGAACTGCGAGAAGTAGGCAGAAAGCTTCCGCATGCAACTAAGAGGCAAGCGGACAGTTTCGACGAGACGACATGGCGTCAGCTGGCGGTTCCGAATGTTACGCTCGAGGAATTCATCTGTGCAGATGACAACTTGGCTGTGGGGCCCGAACTGACCGACCAAGAAATTGCTGATCAGGTGGTTTCTGCAGATGATGCTAGAAACAGCGATGTATGTGAAGATGGCGAAGTGCGAGCTCTGAGCAGCGCCGAGGCTGCTGACATGGCCAGGAAGTTGAGGGGGTACCTCGAGAACCTACCTGTGGCCAAATCAGCTGACATCGGGAAAGCGCTGCTCTGTGTTGATTTCGTCGAGAAATATAACCTGTCAAATAGTGCCGCCGAACGGAAATTACGTCGTTTTTTCAATAAATTAGTTTTTGCACCTGGCCATGCATCCCCATTTGTGAGTTCACTCTTGCTTTCCAGTACGAAATGCAAGGTGAGGTTTGATATGCTTGTACCACGCGTTAAATTAAAAAATAGTGCATTTTTTCAACCCTGTGCTGTCCATCTTAAAGTACTCTTTACTTGGGTTTATTAGCGACCTTTTCTGTGGGAATTTGAGTGCATATTCTTATAACGAATATTGGATATAACAAACGAATTTCCACGCAAAATGCGACTTCGTTATAACGAGGTTGGACTGTATAAAGCACGCAATAAAAAGTGCGGGAGGGGGCATTCTGTGTGAGCGGACCCAGGCGCTGCCTCGTTCTTCGCGGACCACTACACTTTTTCAACGGCAAAAGCACCCAAAGACACCCTCACCTTCAAACAAATGCGATTCAACCGACTGCACAATGGTGACAGTATTTATTTTCATTTAGATGCTCCTCATATGCACACCCGGGTAATTCTTTAACACTATCGCACGACCATCGACTCGCGTGCTTTTCAGCGCCTTATTAACGGCACTTAGTGACGAAACAAGCGAGATGCGCACATGTGTACACATGCGCTTACTCGCACTTCTTTCGCCGCTTCGTGATAAGGTGCTGACAAACACGTGAGGCAATGGTCGTGCAATACTGCTAAAGAATTGGCTGGGTGTACCGTACAGAGAAGGGCACAAAGTGCGCAAGCATTACTCCGAGTCAATAGAGTCGTCCGAGCTCGAGTCGGATGACAATTGCTTCTCGCTGCCCACGTCCCATAGAATATCATCCTCTGTGCCGTCAGCGCATTGCATATGCTGAATTTTCCAAAAGACTTGTGCATCATCTCTGCGGGGAGAGATTTCCATGCCGACAACACCCAGCCACAAACCAAAACATCTTTGTGACAACGGAAATGCAATGCCACAACATCACTATACTGCGCTGCTGCTGCTGCTGATGGTGATGGAAGCTGTTGACTTCAGCTGCACATTGTTGCAAGACTTTTGTAGTTTTTCCGCCAATGACCGGTATATAAGACGGGAGTCGACTTTTTGCAATGGTTTTTTGAAAAAAAGTTCGACCTATATTCCGGTTTTTATGGTAGACAGCAAATTTAATAACATTATGAAGTTCACCGCATTCTGTGTGCCGCTCACTACACACATGCATGTGCACACAAACAGCTCGGCACAGACAACACTCAGTTAGGTACGAGTTGTCTCAAATGTTTAGCAGTATTGAGAAAGATAGTTATAGCCTTGCTGCTGTAAATCACAATCACCAATACAAAGCAAGCATTTTTGTAAATTAAATTCAATTAAAGTAAATTAAAAGCTACAGTGCAATGCATTGCAGGTATGGCTGGTGGGAAGAATTTATAGAACCAGGGTTGCAAAAACTGTACAAGAAAGTCAGTTAAAAAAGGCACTATTTCAAGATAAAGCATTTCTTAGAACAGGGGCTTTAATACTGGGTTCCTTGTATTGTTTTTTTTTTTGATAAGGCAGGAAGGCATAAAGTCAAAACAGAGTCCCTCAGTACCTTTTGAAAGCTGTTTGAGGTTCCCAGAGGCTCGAGATTGAGAACCCGGTATAGCAAGACAGCTACTTATCTTGCACAAATGCAGCACCATTACAAAACGTTCATTAGAAAGACATTCTCTGACAAGCAGTGTAGTGCAGGACCTTTGTTTAGCTTCCCATCAGTGCAATGTAAGCCAAAAACTTGTTCAACGAACAAGTGCATAATAATGCACACTCTACAGTCCGATACAACTCAATAATGAAGCGGCAAACACTCCTCAGAAGAGCCCTTCCAGCCGATGGCAACAGCTGATTGTCATGATGTGGTTAATCCCTTAGTGTGGCCCAGCAGGTGTGTAGCAGCACCACCGGCCTCACACAGCACAGGTGGCAGTAGCTGCTGACGAAGACGACACCAAGGGGCATCCTGATTGGCCCCGCCCCCCTCTTGCACTGGACCCTCTCGCGATGCTGTTCCGGCTGACTCAAGGCAGCGCATCGAACCCTGGGACTACTGCCAAGAAAATTTGAGATCACTCCGGCAGACCGCATTAGAGGAATGAGAAAGCACTGACACCTCAACACTCTTTGTCCCTTGTCCTTGTTCGTTTCTGGTGCCATTTTGACGTCTGTGACTGTTTTTACATCTATTTCAATGTCCCAGTGGGTTTTTTGGCTTTCATTAATTAATTACTTCAAATGAACCGAACTTTCCCCATAGCGAATTTTTTTCCTCTATCTGATATACAATCAAACATTTTTCCATATCTCTTTATAGAACAACAGGAAGGTGCAGACAAAATTACGGACACGTTTTACGGACAGACTTTGTTGACGCGTAAATAGCCATATAATGCTTTCGCATTGATGATTTACTGCTTGCGCACCCTCATGGTACTGCACGCATGCTCTGGCCACTACGGACCACACCAAAGGTTGCAATAAGGCAGCTAGCTCATTGAAATTGTACTGTGGTCTTTGAGTACTGTGCAGACGTACTCTAAGCAATTACTAGCCTCGCCAAATATCCTCGAGTTCTCCAGCGTGCCACACCTATGTACTGCGGTCCATAGCAAGTCCTGCAATGGTAATAGAAGTCATTTCCTCCCCCTCTTCCTCCTGCAATGCCCAGCGCAAGCATGTTCAAGCCGCTTTCCCGGAACGCAACTTGTCCCTTTCACAGCATTTACACTTCAGTTGCACATTCAACACCTCTCCAATACGAACCAAGATGGTACGCGCACAATAGCGAGGCCACTGGCGACATACCTGTGGACAAGTCAGCAGGATTGCTTGAACCATTCTCTTGGAGAAGAGAAGACATCCGTCACGCTGACCCCCGAAGCACTGAGAGGATTCCACCAGTGGTGCCCACTCGTACCTGCAAGGCTCGTCAATCTCCACAGCGTGCCTGACGAGGTCGTGAGGTAGGGCGAGTACCCTGGTGTTGGGGAACATGCGAATGAGCTTGCACTCATCATGCATCACCTACCCTGTTGTAGATGATGCATATCTCCTACTCCGAGGTATCGAAGGCTCCAAATCTGGAGACCATGGCATCCGAGATCCTCGTCTGGCGTAGATTTCTGGTTGCTGCTGGTGAACAACAGGCGGCCACCTTCATTGCCCAACCAGCATCCAATGGGAAGGCGGCGAGTCCCATGGCAATGGTGGCTCGAGCTCGGGTACAGCAAATCGTGTAGGTCTCGGAAATGTTGCGTTCCTTCCACGGCAATGAAGACTCGTAAACCTGGAGTTAAGGAATAGAGGGACAAGCAGATTCATCGGCGAGGATATTCTATGCGGCAGAAAATACCCTTTCTTATGCACTGCGTGCATACCCATATACAAATTTCCTACTGCCCTTCTTCACTAAAACCTTAAGAGATCACTGTGGCACCCGCATTGGAGGAATATGCAAACATGACGTCTCACTTTATGACGTCACACCAAGACGTCAACGCAACACTTCTACACTTTTCATGTCAACTGAGACTCGTGACCGGAAGTCGATCACTTATCAATACCTTATCGATATCACAATTATTTGTCTTACTTACTAAAGCTTCATCAATTGCCCATCTCAGTTTTCAAACTTCAAGCCACGCTCTGTTTTCAAATTTGGCCCACGCGTTGACTCCGTGAACACTTCCACTCACGTGGTGCCACACTTGCGGAGTTTTCGAATTTGACACCACTTTTGCTCCGGCACCGCCCACTTTTTGACATTTTCTGAGAAAGCTATACAGCTTTCTCAGAAACTTCGTAGTTTCGTAGTTTGTAGCCGTATGGCTGCGCTTGGGTGGATGCCAATGAGTAATTACTCCCTTATTACAAATCTACTCCACCTTGGGGGATTCCCCTAAAACATTTGACCAACACTCTTCCCACTTCGAGTTACTGATCAATTCGCTCTCGCCCTACCATAAGCTTGCCGTCCCGGTTAGCTCAATTGGTAGAGCGACTGCTCCGGTGTGGCGGTGGTTCCGGGTTCGAACCCCGGACCAGGACGAATTTTTCTTTAACTACGAAGTTTCTGAGAAAGGTGTATAGCTTTCCTTTGTAGCCGTATGGCTGCGCTTGGGTGGATGCCAATGAGTAATTACTCCCTTATTACAAATCTACTCCACCTTGGGGGATTCCCCTAAAACATTTGACCAACAGGCATTAGGTATGTTCTCTGGTCCAGGTGATTTCTTTATATCAAGGTTAAGTAACATGTTTAAAATGCCATGCTCACTAATTACAAGGTCATCCAGAGGCGGCAGGGAAGCTTCAAATTTTGGAAAGATATGTCATCAGTAAATACGGGCTTAAAGTGTTCATTGAATACATTAGATATCGCTTGTGCATCACTGACCAGAACACCTTTGATTTCAAACTCATTATTGATCCTTGAGGTTGGGGAGACCAAACCCCACAATTTCTCGGGGTACTGTGATATAAAGTTGGGCAAACATTCATTAAAGTAACGCTGTTTGTCAGTGACAGTGTTCTGTTTTAGTTGAGAAGTAAGCAAAATGATTTTTTGTTCCAATTCTCGAGAATGACACTTTGCTTTGTTATTTTCCATCCGTTTCAGTTTTCTTTTTAACTGCAGTGTCGCCCGAGAAATCCATGGGTTTTTTGCTCTCTTTTTAACAATAACCAGCACATGACATTCAATGCATTCATGTATCATAGCTGTAAACCAGTCCCAAAGTTTGTCAACACTGTCATTGTTATTACAAAATATATCGAAATTGAAGGAAAGAATGTCGACAATGGAAAGATCATCAGCTCGAGAGAAGTTTCTAAAATGCATTTCAGAGCAATTTTTATCAATAGTCAGGCCGGAAAGAGTTAGTAGAACGGCCTTGTGATCAGAGATACCGGGTATCACTACACATTTAGTTTTATCTAAAATTGTGCCAGAAACAAAGAAAAGGTCTAGTATGGATTTTGAATTCCTTTGTATTCGGGTCGGGTGCTCTACAGTTTGCGTCAAGTCATATGAGAACGCTATATCAAGCATGGCCTCACTTGATTCATCGCTATGAGATTTGATCTCGAAAGTTGGCCAGCCAATATCTGGTAAATTGAAATCGCCTGCTACAATAATCCGATCGTTTGGCTTAATAAAAGTTCTCATATAATCTCCTAGGTTATTTAGAACACTGACCGGTGATCTAGGCGGTCTATACAAAGCGCCCTACAATATATTGGACATTGTTGTGGTATGCCTTACAGAAAATGCATTCAATATTAGGCACTTCAGGCATGCTCAATATATTTAAATAACTTTTAAAGATTTTTCTTTGCTACCGTGGTCTTTCCTAAGTACACTGTAGTCAGCTGGTGCAAATTCGCTATCGTAAACGGTTTCATTTAACCATGTCTCCGTTAAAACCGCAATATCTGGATCTTCGCAAAGTAGAATTCCTTGTAACTCGCTAATTTTACTTAATATGCTTCTGCAGTTCACATTTAATATTTTTAGTGATTTAGGAACGTGCTTGTACTGTCAGTTATTTTTACTGTTTAATTTGAAACGGGCACCCTTCACTTCATCCCAGCCGTACATTACACTGTCAATGGACAATTTATTGTGCACCAATTTCACTTTGGCCCCATTATCTTTTTCCTGTGCGGCACTCTTCCGCAGGTGCTTTCGTATTTCCCGCATTCTGGCAGAAAAGTCTTCTGAGATTGAAATTGCAGATCCCTTTAGCTTGTAGGCTGACTTCAATGCCGACACCTTTTCTCGGTAATCTACGAATTTCACTATCAGGGGCCGGTTTTTATCTCCAATTTTGCAACCAAGTCTATGACACCTCTCAATGCCAGTGACAGTTAACTTTAATTTCTCTTGAAAGACCTCAGTAATAAGTTTTGTTTCAAGTTCAGCTGCTGTCTCTTCATCATCCTCAGCTAATTCGTATATAACTAAATTGTTTCTGCGACTCCTATTTTCCAAGCCATCGACTTTGGAGATGAGTGCTGATAACTGCTTATCAACCTTCTCGATAGTGTCCTCTATTACATTCACACGGTTGCTCAGTGTTCAAACCTACCAGCTGCTTTTCAAGACCTTCTATGCGTTCGGTCAGAGCTGAAATGTTCTGCTCAATGTCGGTTTGAGAACAACGTAAAGCTTCCACAGCTGAGGCTAATTTTCCCTGGCCGTCCAGTAATTCCGAAAGCATTTCTTTTTCTGTAGGGCCCGGATTTGCCTCCACATCGCCACATACCAATAGGTCTCTTGGTATAAAAATGACATAATTGAAAACATTCTTCAAAGGTAGTGGGCAAGGCAGCAGCACTAAGAAGCGGTTACCACTTCGATAGCATTTAGTAGGTAAGTACCGACTAACCTGCAGTACGAAACAGAAAGGGTTCCTTAGCATGTTGCCGCTGAGGCTGCTGCCATGCCCACTCATCATGCGGACAAGCTCATGCCAACACAGCCATACAATGTTTACGCATTAATAAACCAGCCATGTTTGCCTCATCCCGGCCTCATATTCTGGTTAACACAACAGACTGGTGGCTCCGGACAACAGCTTGAACACCTGCACGCAGGATGGTCAACACCGCCCTGTCCGGTGATGGCGCCTCTGGCCATATTTCTACGCTGTCTCTTCGCCTTCCCATATTCTAGGCTGCCGTGGCTCACTCAAGTACGCAGCCAGTTCTCTGTGGCGCGCATCACCTCCCAGACGCAGAAGTTTCACTACGTTGCTGCATCACTCCCACCCGAGCTTGCTGCCGAGGTACGTGATCTTCTCATAACACCCCCCGCCTCGGCGTCCTTTAAAACGGTGACTGCTGCGCTCATCAAGCAAACAGTGCCAGACCACTGTCGCCTGCAACAGCTCATCTCCTCCAAAGAACTGGGTGATCACAAATCTACACAGCTGTTATGGTGGCTTCAGCAGCTCTTTACTGCCACTTTTGACCAAGCCTTCCTGCATGCAGCCCTTGCCCTCATCATTTCGCATGGTGCTCGTCGCTGCCTCGTCGCTCTTTGGAGCAGCTCGCCAAGCGTGCGGATTCCGACATGGACATATCCTGTACCCCGGTTTCTCTCGGCACTATGTCACAACCCCTCACCCCGCCGTCATCTTTTCCCCTCCCCCGATAGGACCTCCAACGCCTTTATGACAAGTTCCACAGCCAGATTAACCGTCTGTCCAATCAGCTCACCACACTGTCCACTGCCCACACTCGCTCTCCTTCTTGCTGCCGGCCGTCACCTCACTGGCGTAGCCCACCAGCACCTACTCTAGCCATCCAGTGCTGGTACCATTGCACCTTCGGGGACGAGGCGCGTCGCTATGCTCCACCCTGTCGTTTCCAGGGAAACTCCCACGGGCACCACTAGAAGCGGCGATTGTCGGAACGGAGGCCAGCCGCTTATTCATTCGCGACCGCACCTTCGGCCTCCGATTTCTTGTGGACACCGGGGCAGAAGTGAGCGTCTTACCCCGCACACTTACATCGACACCCCCTCACCGCTCTGGCACACAACTCCTAGCTGCCAATCTCACCCCCATCGCTACATACAGCGAGCATGCCCTCACGCTATATTTGGGCCACTGACATGTATTTCTGTGGGTTTCCCTCGTCGTGGACGTACGCTCTCCGATCCTAGGAGCCAATTTCCTACGCCACTACAACCTGCTGGTCGACATGCGCTGCATCTCGTGGACGCCACGATGAACCTCGCTGTTCAGGGCCTCTCCGAGTACCGCTTGCCTCTATACCCAGCATACCCAAGTCTGCCTTTGAGGCCCTCCTGAACAAATACCCGTCCATGCTCCACCCATCCTACTTCTTCCATCGAGCACCAGGTGACACACCACACTGTGACCACTGGCCCACCCACATACGCTAAACCTCGCCGTCTTGCTCCAGACCAGTTCGAGATTGCCCGCAATGAGTTCAAGCACATGCTTGAGCTTGGCAATATCTGACCCTGCTCTAGCCCCTGGGCGTCACCTCTCCACAAGGTACCGAAGAAATCCCCAGGGGACTGGCGCCCATGTGGCGATTACCACGCTCTCAACAATGCAACAGTTCTGAACCGTAATCCCCTACCTCACATCGTGGATTTCACATCATCGCTGTATGGCGCCACCGTTTTCCCGAAAACTGACTTCGTCAAAGCCTAACACCAAATCCCCATGGAGCCATTTGACGTACCCAAAACTGCCATCATTACACCCTTCAGCCTCTTCGAATACATCCGCATGCGCTTCGGGCTCCGTAACTCCGGACAAACATTTTAACGGTTTGTGGACACCGTGATTCAGGGTCTACCCGTCTGTTCTGCATGGCGTACATCGATGATCTCCTTGCCTTCAGCAGCGATGCTCAACAGCACTTGCAACACCTTCTGCAACTTTTCGAGCATCTCTCTGAATATAGCCTCATCAACAGAGCCAAGTGAGACTTCCGTAAGTCGGAGCTCGACTTCCTCGGCCACTGCATTGACAGTTCGGGTAGCCATCCTCTTCCATCCAAAGTAAAGGCCATTCAAGAATTTCGGCAGCCTTCTTCAATCTGCAAACACCGCGAATTTTTTGACCTCATCTATTTTTATTGCCGATTTATCCTGCACTGTGCAGCCCTCCTGAAACCATTAACGGACATACTACAAGAAAAGAAAGCCAACTGTGCACAACTTACATGGTCTCCCGTCGCTCTGGAGTCTTTCGAAGGTACCAAAGAAGCTATCCGATGTCGCCCTCCTGGCCTATCCGCGTCCTAATGCACCTCTACGCCCCTTGACCGATGTTTCTAGACACCGGCGTTGGAGCCGTACTTCACCAGCTCATGGATGGCGACTGGAGCCCTCTTTCCTTTTTCTCTCTGAAGTTTTCCCCTGTTGAAAGCCGCTACAGTACATTTGGCAGTGAGCTTTTAGCCATCTACATGTTCGTTCGACATTTCAAGCACCTCCTTGAAGGTCGGCAGTTCCACATTGTCACCGATCAAAGCCATCAAGTCGAGGAGCAGTAATTTTTCGCCACGTGAAATCCGTCATCTCTCGTACGTGGCGGAATTCACAACAGACATCAGACCTGTGCAAGGCGTTGACAACACCCGGGCTTATGCACTGTCACGTGTCACTGCTTCCCTCACTTCTGCCGCCTCGTCAGCCAACCACGACTTCGCCGCCCTCACCACAGCACAGCACAAGAACGCGGAAATCAAGTACCTTCTCAAGGTCCCCAGCTCATTGGTTCTCAGGGATGTTCTCCTCCCTTCGTTCCCTGTCCCCATCATTTGCGACACAGCGACAGGTACTCCCCACCCTTTGGTTCCCTCTATGTTTCGTTGCCTTGTTTTCAATGCCCTCCACGGTCTCTCCCATCCTGGAATTCGTGCCCCGCAGCATCTCATTACGCAGCGTTACATATGGCCTGGCATCAACAAAGACTAGCGCTCCTAGGCCCGTACCTGCCTGGCATGTCAGTCTAAAACACAGCGACACACAGCATCTCCTTTCGGCTTGGTCCCTCTGCCATCAGCACGTTTCAACAATGTCCACATCAATATCTTGGGCCCTTGCCCACCTTCTGCTGAATATTCCTATATATTTACGTGCATCGACCGCTTCACTCGCTGGTCCATGACACCATCGCCAGAACGTTCGTCGCCAGCTGGGTGTCTCGGTACGGGGTTACCTAGACTGTCACCACTGACTGTGGTCCCCAGTTTGAATCTTCCCTCTTCAAGAATCTTATGGATCTGCTCGGAACGTCCCGAATTTGTACTACCGCTTACCATCCTATTGCCAACGGCATGACTGAAAGGTTCCACTGCTTGCTAAAGACAGCCCTCAAAACAGAACTGGATACTACTCACTGGACGACATTCCTACTACTTGTTCTGCTCAGCTTCCGGACTACTTTGAAACAAGATCTGCGCTGCATTCCGGCAAAGCTTGTCTTTGGCACACCCCTCCGTGCCAAAGCATGGAGAACAGCGCCCGTCCTGTGTACTTCTTTTTTTCCATGTCCTCGTTTTTGTAGTGCTGAAAAAACTTCTTCAAGAAACCCCTCCGTCTTCCTGGTGTATTTTTCGACGTCAGTGTTTCCTCTTCAGGCCCCGATCCCAAAGATTATGATGCAGCTTTGCAGATTTTGAAGTCATCTTCAAGCTCCTGCACCTCGACACCAACCAGACTCGTCCATCTACGCACATTCCTCCTGAGCTTTCAACTTGCACTCACGCTTTAATTTGGTGAGACTGCGTCCGCAGACCGCTTCAGCGACCATACAATGGCCCGTTGCTAGTAGTCGAATGACATTCGAAGTTTTTTTTATCATGGACATTCATGGACGCCCTGATTCCACTTCTATTGACTGCCTGAAGCCAGCCTTCATAGAGGCCGTTCTCCCCAGTACATCTTCCTGTGCGGTTTCTCTGCCGCAAACGGCCGGCTGCCCATCTGCGCCATCTTCCCCATGCTACTCCACAGGAGCGACATGCCTCGTTCCGACATGTCTCGTTCCGGCTCCCAACTCCGCTGGGCTCCTTCACTAGCAGGGGGGGGGGGGGGGGGGTGCCTGCTGTAGCAGCACCACCAGCCTCACACAGCACAGAGGTGGCAGCAGCCGCCGACAGACAACACCCAGGAGCATCCTGGTTGGCCCCCCTCCTCGCGCAAGAGCCTCTTGCGATTCTACACCGGCTGGCTAAAGGCAGCGCATCGAACCCTGGCACTACTGCCAATAAATCACCCAATGTTTGCTCCATCCCGGCCTCATACTGGTTGACACGACAGGTGAAATGCAAGTGCTTCCGTGAAATGGAATTAACCCGTAATAATATTGCACCCTCAGTGCACTAATTCTTTCTAACGAATAGTATACATAACAACCCACCAATGTTAAGTGCAAGAAAATGCTGTGCACCTACATTATGACATGACCTATAGCCCAGATCTGCATTGGGTATGCAAAAATCTACTCAAAACTAAGTTCAACTTACAGCTTCCACACCCAAAATTTTTATTAGCACAGCTCAATGCATGCACAAATCAGCAATACACAACACAACTCCACAGTGGCTTTCCTTAAAGCTCTATGTGGACAGCACAAACTGAAAGCTTAAGCTTTAAGATGTAAACATAGTAAGTACTTTAGATTTTATCTCGTATTTCTCATAATCTTTATTACACAGCCAGCACCTCCAACATGCATGACATTGTTACCACAGAACTAAGAATTTCAGACAACTAACAGTTGTTCACAGTAGCAGAGAAATTACACATAGCTTTTGAAACTTCTGTAACAGAATAGTGCAACTGTATGGGTTGCTAACATGAACGAAAGCTAAATGTTTATTTCAACAGCACACTCATTTCCAAGCATTATTTCGCAATAAGACTTACCGTATACACCCCTGTAAGCCACACTTTTGTTTTGCAACATTTAGACAGGGTGTGGCCATTACAAGAGAGCGGCAGTTTTCTGCTCGTATTCTCTTACCACTGTCAAACCTTGATTATGTGCCCCATTTGTGCAAAGAGCGTGAAGACTCTTCATTGAGCAAACACACAAAGTCTGGACGGCTGGCAAGAACTGCCTGCACGAAAACAGACTGGTAGGAGATCGAAGTTACTCGAAGTAAGAATTAAGGCAGAGTCCCATGTGAAAAGCAAAGTGATTTCTATGAACCATAATACAATGAAACCTCATTATACAAACAGTTCAAAATCGTTGAATAGTTCAATGCAACTGAGATAGAAAATTTCGCTAAAAACTCGTGCAGGAGAAGTGCAATGCGTCAGTGGATGAATGGCAACTGGGAGAGACCTTTCCCGAAGCTGTAGCACTGTCTCAAACCATGCCAAATACCAGTTAGGCATCCGCACAGAGCATTACCAGCACATAGTAGTGGCAGGTGAAACGCCAGTTAGGGTGGCGTCCCTACATTACAGCAGTGTCGTGTGAAAATTGAAACGACAGAATGAAAGCTATCGCAGTTTTCGCCGCTGCCATGAAAGCTGACGTGAAGATGGAATGGCTACTGGAAGGCTACAAACTGCCATGCCGCTAGTTCCGGGACAATATTGATGGGTACAAGAGCTGCAAAAGCATGCTGACCACTAGGCTACCAACAGTTCCCGCCACTAAGCTTTTGTGGTGCTGTTAAAAAGTGCATGATAAAGTGCATGAACTGTGCCGCTTGCCGCACCGACACCACCAGTCACTCGTTTAGCAGGGCAAAACCTGCCACCAGTCAACCAAGCGGGCACAGCTTGGTGCTTGACAGTTCAATACATCAGTTTTATGGCAAACTGAATTCAATATGTCAAGCAAGAATTGCTAGTTTTTTCAAAATATCTAGGAACAGTTCAATATAGCCAACAATTGGTAACATCCATGTTAGCTTTACTGAAGTTTGACTGCAGCGGTTTGGGTGATGGTTTGAAGCTACACTTAGCGCACGTAACCCACAGCAACCAGTGCAAGGTGGCTCTCGCCTGGAACGGATATCCACTAGCTTCACTGCCAAAGGGGCAACTAGCTTCAAAGCACCTTCCACAGTGGCACTGATGCGAAGCATGACAGGAAAAGCGACACCAGGCGAGCTAACAGACCACCGTTGCCTAACGCACTGATAGCAAGCATGCCACTACAGGAGATACTTCTGCTAGCATGGCTGCACTTCACCCTGGCCTTGGTATCAGGTGTGAAAGTTATGCTCGCATTTTTATCTTTTTTTGGGGCAAACACATATTAGGCAAGACAAGTTCAAAAGCACAGAGATATTGCTGCATGGTTGCAAAGCCACCACCCAATAGCAATTCTGGGTGGAGCCTAAATGAAATATACTCTCGGCATGGGTCCGGTATCGCCCCATGGAACATGCCGTGCAAGGCAAACCATACACAAGTGGAAAGTAATTGCTCTTTCCTGAGTTTATTTTTTAATTATCAACTGTTCAGGAAAGCAGCCCTTATACATGTGTGTATGGTAAAACCCTGTTCCCATCCAGATGCCAAACCTGTAAGGGAAAGAAGGCCTTACCTGGTGGCACGGCCGCACTGTGCAGCTTATGTTAATCCCTTTCAGTCTTCAACAATTTTTTTTTTGTTTCTTTAGAACCTAGTGAGACTCTGAAAGAGCAGTTTACAAAAATCTAAAGAACTGCAGTGACAGCATAACTACACATTTTGCCAGCTGTTTTCTATACTGTAACAATTGTCTACCTATTATGGTGCCCTACTGGAAAATGGCATGAATCAGACACTGGGATATAACTTTTGAAAGCAGGTTCACAGGTTTAAATCGATTTATTACGCTCCCTCCCCGCTTTAAAAGTGCTTTGGAAACCGTAACTAACTGACCGAAATCCGTCGCGCGACGTTTGCGACTCGCCAGTGCGAACTTGCCTTCGTCGGTTTTCGAGCCGAGTGCTCCTTGCAAATTGATCTCGGCAGACCTGTAGCAATCACTGCCTTCAAACAGATTTTTCCGCGCACTTAAGGCATCTGAACAGTACCTTGATTCTACATAATGAGTAAAAAAAAAAAAAGGCAGCCATCGAATCAGCTGATTTTTTTCTAGCTGCCATGTTTAGATGGCTGAACATGTGGGTGGATGGATAAGGCTGAATCCTTTGAATCGGGTGGCAGCTCACGCCACCTAGCCGATGCTTTTCCAGCGTCAGCGTACCCTCGTGGCAGCAAAAGTGAGTGAAGAGCAAACTTAATTGCAAAACTGGGGACGCTTCTTGTTCATGTTGTTGAGTTTGAAACATAGTTTGTTAACAAAATAAAAGATTGTTCATTTCATTAACGGCGTGTTTACAGCAAAACACTAGCATACGGTCCCTTATCGTGCAAATAAATGCTTCTGGGGCAGAGCCCTGCCCACCGCAACCTCGCTGCTAATTGGTTGATTCCGCGGTCAGCGCCTCGCAGCGTCGTCATTTTGACGCCACAGTCTCAAAAATTGAGACAAAAATTGAGACGAAAATTGAGACGAAAATTGAAAGCGACTCGTAATCGCACCCCTGGGAGCAACCATGTACACAGCGGCCGCATTTGGAGGTAAAACACAAGGCGCCCGTGTAGTGTGCGATATCACTGCGAGTTAAAGAGCCCCACGAAGTCAGAATTAAGACGGAGCCCTCCACTACGGCGTTCCTCAACGCCCATGCTGGTCTGGAAAGATTAAACTCCACATACCATACAGTAACCATTCGTACCACGACCGTCCCATGCACTGCCTGCAAATGTGCACGCATGGGCACTTGTCAATGAAATCACGTGCGCACTCGGTATGCATCGCGTGCACATTCGAGACAGAAATAACACTGGCATCGCAAGTACCAGTTTTTACATCCCTCGCAAAACAGCGCCATAAAAACCATGCAGCCCGATCAAGTGCGCCATAAATCTCCAATAACCGATACTTTTTGAACGCTCTGCTTGATAGGTTGACAGCCATCGAAACAATTCATTTACTAAATACAAGGCAGAGCGCCATGCCACTAACCTCTTCATTAGCGCTGCACTCTGGCGACTCGCTCACAACGTCGTCTTCGCCATTCAAACCAGCTGAGGCCAGCCGCGCTTGCTTGCTCTCGAGTACGCGCGATTTGCCTGTAACAAATAGAAGTGTAAATACCGACGACAAGCAAAATGATTCAAAAGCCGTTAGCATCAGGAAATTCATCACCACTTACCGATATCGAGGACCTCTGCGGGAGCAGCTGGTTCGCATTGTGCATTACGCTAGGATACACTAACCATTTTTCTTTCTCCGTCGATTTGATAAGAATGTGGACCATTGCCAACGACAGCCAAAAGCGTGGTTGAAAGATATAGAGACGCTCACGCATGACAACCGCCACCAACACGCTCCTTCCCAAATTTTCTAGCTTGTATTGGCTAGCAGCTACACAAGACGACAAATTGACAAGGCCGATGGTCAAAAGTAGCAAATACTTGCGTGTAAATATATTTTAATTTCACCAATATTTAAAATTTTTTCTTTACTATTAAATTTATGAACTCAGTTTTAAAAGCAACCAACAATTGATATTTATTTGCTTCTTTCCTCAATATTTTTGTTTGAGCTTTCTGCTCGCGTTTCGGTTTCGATTATCGATTTTTGCCATGACCGGTACCTTCAGATGCTCAATTGTTTCCACACATCCATGTTTACACAGCATTCCTCCATGTTACACAGGCTTCACAAGCAGCAACCATGTTTCTGACAGTAGGGCCATTTTTTTTACCTACACTAGTGTAGCAGGTAAAAAAAAAATGGCCCTAGTAGTGTACTAAGCATAGAGTTTCTTACTAAGGGAAAGCTGGCATGGAGCTCCCTCAAGACCACTTCAGCCACCATGGGCGCTCAAAGCATCAAGGGCTAGGGTGCCTCGAAGCCAGCGCTGCTTTTCGCTGGCATCGAGGCACCCTATCAAGGGCCGGTGAGCTACGGTCGGATTTTTTCGGGAACATGCGCCGAGACGTCGGCGCGCTGCCGCCGCCGACGACGTTTTCTCTCGGCGCGCCGCCGCAGCTCACAGCCATCGCTTGGTCGTTGAAATCGAAACAGCATGAACAAGAAATTCAATCATAAATTATTTTGCGCAGGGGGGCAATGCTGAGCTAGCAAAGCGGTCCACGCCAACGGTAGGGTGGCTAGAATATGAGGTGTGAAGACCGCGGCGCCGCCACCAGTGACTAGCTAGACTCCGCTGCGCGTTCCTGCCACGGGGGGGGGGGGGGGGAGGGTTTGTCGAGCATGCAGGGTGACCAGATCTTTGGGAGTCGCGGATTGAGTGGATTTGGCACGAAGCTAATGAAACGACACACACTGTCAAGCTGCCATTTTTTTTTATTAACACACACACAGAGCAAAGAAAAAGGTGAAACGGTGACGGCGCACCAACTAGAGCTACCTTTGGTAGCATATACAGTAACTCTAGCACCAATGGATACATGGCGCCATCTCGTGGCTGGCCATTACACTACTAACACTCCCCCTTAATGAACAGTCATTGCACCCACATTTTTGATGCCCAAACATTCACAGTGCTTGAGAGTCATTCTTCCATTTAAGGCCTGAAGAGGTCAACACAGTTGTTCGACGACTCGACGTACTGGAGTTGTAACTTTCCCTCTGTGACCTTTTCTCTCAGGATCGAAATAATACTTGAGGTCAATGTGTTTGCTTCTTTCTGAAGTAACTTGGCTTTTCGCAAGCGTAATTGCACCCTGGTTGTCAGCCATTAAAATCTGTGGTTCGTGCATGAATTCGTGCACATTAAGTTCCTTCATGAAATTTTGGAACTACATTACTTCCTTTGTAGCGTGACACATTGCTACATATTCTGCGACTGTTGACAATGCATTGCTTTGCTGCTTATTGCTACTCCAGGAAATCGCAGCACCAGCTAGCGTGAACAAGTGCCCGTTGAATTCCTGTCAGCCTTTTCACTAGCCCAGTCTGCGTCGCAAAAGGCTTGTATGCACTTCCCAGTTCTCTGGTAGACTAGTGCATTATTCTTTGTATGTTTCACGTAGCGAAGAATATGCTTTATCCCATTCCAATGTTCTTCTGTGGGATGTTCATTGAACTAGCTCATGTAAGTAGTCGCAAAAGCCAAGTCCGGCCTTGTGCCTCCAGCGAGGTAAAGCAACGCACCAATTGCTTGTCTGTATTTGCGAGGTAGGTCCTCACTTGATGGATCACTGTTGTCTCCTCTTTGGTACTTGCTTCCAGAATCCAAAGGGGACGATGCTGCCTTTGCGTCTGACATGCCAAACGCCTCCAGTATGCCATTAGCGTAGGCCGTCTGGTCCAGTGTTAGTTTTCCATCTCTTTCTTTCTTCAGTCGTATGGAAAGAATGTGGCTAGCCTCACCCAAGTCTTTTGCATCAAATACTTGACCCAAGCGGCTCTTGAAGTCGGCAATCTCTTTCTCATCTTCTGCGAGTCATCAATGTAGACTCCTACGATGAGGTTCTTCTTCTTGTTTACATAAACACAGGGTTCTGCTTTTGACCTTGTCATCCCTTCTGACTTGAGCATTTTGTCGAAAGCAAGGTTCCACTCCCTTCAAGACTGTCGTAGCCCGTAAAGGCTCTTCTTCAGAAGGCAGACTTCATCCTTCTTACAGTCATTCAAAGGCTGTGGTAGTACCATGTAGACGATCTCCTTCAGAATACCATTTAAGTATGCTGCCGTGATGTCCATCTGGTGGATCTTCCAATTTCTCTACACTGCTATGGCCAGCAGTGTCCTGATGGACTTCAGCTTCACTACAGGAGAGAAGGTTTTCTCTTAATTGGTACCTTTCACTTGTGAATATCCGCATGCAACCAACCGTGCTTTGTATCGCTCTAGGTCACCATTTTCGCTGTACTTCTTGCGGAACACCCACTTGCATTTTACGACTTGTCTGTCTTTCGGTCGTGGCACTAGCTCCCATGTATTGGAAGCTTCGAGGCTGTCCAGTTCACTCTGTAGAGCTGCTTTCCATTCCTCCTTGTCTGGTGCATTCCTCCGCTCTCCTCACAATAACCAGAAAAAAACATCAGTCGTCCTACACTTACGTTGTCAACAATGCCCCCCTCACTCGAGTTAACAGCTATAAATACCTCGGTATAATAATATCCCATGATCTCAGATGGGATTCACATATTACCTATGTCACATCAGCCGCCGTTAAAAGACTCCTGTTCCTCAAAAGGCATCTTCAACAAGCTCCTCCTCCAACAAAACTAATTGCATACAACGCTTTCGTACGATCGGTACTCGAATATGCGAACGTTGCATGGTTTCCGCATACTAAATATCTCATAGGAAAATTAGAAGCAATCCAAAGAAAGGCAGTAAGATTTTTGTTTAATAAATACAGGCCTACTGACTCACCCACCGAACTACTCAAGACAGCCGGCATTCTCACTCTGGAAAATAGAGCTAAACTTGCACGACTAAAAATACTTTACCAGTTACTCCATAACCAGCTTAACCTTGATAAAACTAGGTACCTTATGGCCCCAGAGACGACCTACACGTCACAGACATTCAGAAACATTAAAAGAGCACACATTTTGTACTGACTGCCTGAAATACTCCTTTTTTCCACTCACAATAAGAGAATGGAACACCCTTGACCACTCTATTACCCGCAGCACATCACTAGATATCTTCACTCAGTCAGTAGAAAATTATCTTCACTCGTAAACACACTTGAATTCTGAACCTTTGTTGACAACTTCCTTTTTTGCCTTGCTATTTTTCTTACCAGTGCTTGTTCATTTATAATGTTATATATATCCCATGTTTTGATTATGTTATCTTGTCTTGAACTAACTGTACAATCCGACGATCCTATTGCTGTACCCGTGACTTTTATGTATTGAACCTTAATTAAGTGCGACACTGTAGTCGTTTATATTGCCCTTCAATCCTTCTTCTTGTTCACTCTTTGTGTCCATTATTCATGACGTTGTTGTAGTTTTTACTTTGATGGGCCTTGTTCCAGCGCCCTTCCTGTTAAAATCCCCAGTGGATTGACAGTATCTTTAAATAAATAATAAAATAAATAAGGCTTCATGTAGAGTTTCTGGATCTCTTTGGCTGTTTTGCCTGGCTATGCAGCAGCCGTGATATTCCTTTTGACGTGGTTTCTTGTTTGCTAGTCTCTCCGACCGTCTTAGTGCCTGTGTACCACAATCTGCCACGCTGGACAGTTGCTGCGTAGCTCCTTCGTCCTGTGTAGTTGCCTCGTCTTCATCAGCTGATGAGCCAACTTCAGCATAGTTGTAATCAGTATCATTGCGATCTGAACTACCAACATCATGTGGCTCGCTCAAGCTGTCTTCAACTTGTAACATGACTGTGCAATCAGTGTCGCTATGTGCTTCTTCAGTCTTGCTACTTGAAACTTGGGTAAGCTTGCATGGGAAGGACTCTTCTTCAAAGGTAACGTCTCGACTTACAATGAAGAGACCTTCCTTCTGGTTCCACAGCTTGTACCCCTTCACTCCTTCTGGGTAGCCGACCAATATGCACTCTTCTGCTTTCGGGTGCAACTTGCTCCCCTTGCACCGTCTGTTTCGCACACTCCATGCTCTGCACCCAAACACTCTTAGGTTGTCCAGTTTCACTTCTCCCCCTGTCCACAGAGCTTCTGGTGACTCTCCTCCAATCGGCTTCGATGATCACTTGTTTCTCATGTGACCTGCAGTGACAACAGCATCAGCCCAGAGCCTTTTGGTGACACCTGATTCGATCAGAAGGCACCTCGTCATGTCAAGCAACGTTTGGTTCATTCCCTATGCCATTCAGCTGAGGTGTGCCAGGAATGGTCAGCTGGTGCCTTATGCCATGCTTGGCCAGGTATGCAAAAGGGTTGAAATGCGGGCCAGTTGGTACATTGTAAACGGAAAAAAACCAGTCACACAAGACGACGGACAAGAAGAGTGTACACACCACAACGACTGGACTAACAACTGTTTCGACTGGACTAACAACAAGTTGTTAGTCCAGTCGTTGTGGTGTGTACACTCTTCTTGTCCGTCATCTTGTGTGACTGGTTTTTTTCCGTTTGGCCAGGTACTCGTTGAACTCTTTGCTTGTGTACTCTCCTCCATTGTCACTGCGCAAGGTCTTCACCTTCGTGTTGTGCAGATTTTCCGCCATGCATCTGTACTGGTCAAACTTATCAAGCACTTCGCTCTTGGCCTTCATGGGGCACACAACAGTGTATCTGGAGTAGTCGTCTGTGAAGGTAACAAAGTAATTGGAGCCTCCTTTGGTCGTTGGTGTGATCTTTCCAACCACATTTGAATGCACCAGCTCCAGTGGAACCTTAACCTGTGTTGTCTTGCCCTTTGGGAAACTGCTTCACCTTAGCTTCCCCAGACAACATGTGTCACATTTGTCCTTCACAGGGTCTTCACTAGCTCCGCAGAGACGTCGAGCAGCATCCTGGTGAAGGTGGCCTAGTCGTCTGTGCCACAGAGCTGTGTCCTTGGTGTTTTCCATCTTTGTTGACATTGTTTCTTCCTTAACAGAGTACAGTCGTCCTTCTCGAGTTGCAGTGAGAATCAGTTCACCAGTGTCCTTTGTAACTTCGGCTTTGCCCCCGTCGAACGTCATGTGCAAACCTCGCTCTTCAATTCTTCCGACTGATAGTAGGTTGCCATTCAACTCGGGCACATAAAGGACATCTTCTAGCGTGATGAATGACCCACCACACTCTTCAGATAGTTGAACCTGAACTCTTCCTTTCCCCATGACACTCATGGATTCTTTTTTGTTTGCCGTTTCCACTCCTGACTCACATGGCTTGAAGTCAGTGATTTTTGCCTTGTGCGATGTCATGTGATCTGTAGCTCTGCTATCAGGATGCCACACATGGGGAGGCGGTGTTATCACATTTTTGGCACATAAAGCCATCTGTGTTGCAATCTTTGCCTGTGATGAGTTTCTCTTCTTCTGGTCATCCCCTTCATCTTGAAGCTGGTCACACTCTGTGGCTATATGACCAATTTTGCCACAAGCAAAGCATCGCACCTTCTTCTTTTGCATACTTGAGGTACACTGACGAACTTTGTCGTCCTTCTTGACAGTGAGTTGATGATGCACCTTCTCACTGGGTTGCTTGCTGTCAGTCCTTAATCGAGCTTTAGTAACCAGAGCCCTTGTCTGACTCCCTTCGTTGCTTAACTGATCTTTATCACGATGCAGCTTTCTCTTTTCTTCGATCAGCAGCCTTGTCTTCACTGCTTTGGTAGAAATGGTTTGTTCCTCTTGCTCCAAGTTCAGAATTAGCAGTTCATATGAGTCAGGAAGCCCCATTAGCATCACTATGGCAACCTCTCTGTCTGTTAATGCATAGCCTGCATATATGCAGCAACATCAATCTTCCTAGGTAATCTTGCATTGACTCGTCTCTCTTCATTTTTACATTGAAAAAACGCGCATCAACTGGAGTATATGCAAGAGTCCAAACTTTGAGTGCATTTCCTATAGCGTATTCCAGGCTTCTTTTGCAGTTCTGCAAGTCCCGATGTCATCCAGGTAGTTGTCCTGGACGATAAGAAACAGAAAGGTCAGGGCCTTGTTGTCAGTCTGCTTTTCTCGCTCGTTCATTTCTCTTTTCGAGAATCCGGGGTCGATCGCTTCCCAGCATCCCTGCTGAACGAGAGCTGCTCTTGCCCTTATCGACCATGTGTGATAGTTATCTGACGACAACTTCGGCAGTCTAAACTCGTCTAATGCCGACATGTTCACTGATCCTTGAATGCAAGAGGGACAATGCACTTCTTTTTCATAGCTGTTTCTCAGTTAGTGTACGCGAAAACCATTTGTCGGTCACTTCTTCCCGAAAAATTTCGCCACTAACATCCACTGAAAACATTTTGTCAGTCACTTCTTCCTGAAAATTTTGCTGTACTCACGCCGGATGAGTCGAAGCGTCTTCCGTACAGATCCAACATGGAGTCTGCAGCAATGCCGATGTCGCGTGACGGTCAGTATTTCTTGCAAAAAAAAAATGCACTTCTCACTTCACGGCCACACACCACTTGTCAGTCACTTCTTCCTGACAATTTCACGACGCTCACGCCTGTCTAAAACTTCCGAAGACATCGGCACGATGTAGTGAAGGTGGTGTAGCTTGACGTTCTCTTCTTCAACGTGGTCGCACCCTTTCATCACTCAATCAAAGCAATCTGTCTCATTTCCTCCAAAAATGCTGTCGATGCATCGTCCTGGGCCCATTACCTGTTGGTTTTGTTGAGTACGCAGGGTGACCAGATCTTTGGGAGTCGCGGATTGAGTGGTTTTGACATGAAGCTAACGAAACGACACACACTGTCAAGCTCCCACTTTTTTTATTAACACACACACAGAGCAAAGAAAAAGGTGAAACAGCTACGGTGCACCAACAAATACATGGCGCCATCTCGTGACTGGCCATTACACTACTAACAAAAAACGCAAACGTTGTATTTTGTGCCAGGTTGCGATGCCAGCTGCAAGTCGTGCAGCGAAAAGCTGGCTCTGTTCCGCGCGCCTTCCTGCAAAGGTGAATATGAAAAGTGGGCACATGCTATCCCAAGGGCCGACAAGCTGCTGCAAGACAATTCTGCGGTTTGTGAAAGGCACTTCGACGCAAGGTACATGTTTAAGCTCCTGTCAAAAGTTGAAGTTTTAACAACCCGATGCGATGAACAGGCCATCACGGTAGCTGTCGTGGAGAGTTCCGGATTAATTCGGACGATCTAAGGTTCTTTAACGTGAACTTACATCGCACAGCACACGAGGGCATTTTGTGTTTCGCCACCATCGAAACGTGTCCGGAATGGAACCCAGGTACTCCCTACCGCGGCGAGTAGCAGTTGCGCTGTTGTGTCGTTGTGCTTAAATCCGGCAATTTTCCTGTAACAGGGGCTATGCTCACTTTTTTATATTTCTGCAGGTTCATCATGAGACACTTCGTGCACGTCGTGAACGGAGAAGAAGTCTTCATGCCACGCGATGTACCTGCCCTGAGAGATGGCGCTGTTCCAACAATTTTTCCTAACCTTCCTAAATATATGATCAAAAGTCTGCCGAAAGAAAGGAAGAGGAGAGTGGGACAGTACCCTTCCCTGCCTGCAAAAAAGTGCTGCAGAGATCCTGACAATTTGGCATGCGAATCGGTTGAGCTCCAGATGACGAACTGGACAGAACGATTGATGAAGTACCTGCGGAGCACTTCATTTTTGGCCTTCAGCTATCATCAGAATACTGGTCACGCCAGACGTTTCATCACAAAAATGTAGTGTGCTACCAAACAGCTCAATATAATAAAAACAAAATACCCTCAGTTGCCTTCCACAAGGTAGCTGTTTGAAGTGCAGGAAGAAACCGCACCAAGCTGCACCATTTTCCTGGCTGGTCAGCTTCACTGCCAGCGTACTATTGAATCTGAGCAAAAGGCCCAAGAGCTGCTGGTGTATGCGGGGAAAGTCTCTGTGTGTTATGGAGTTGGAGAGACGAGCGAGTTCAAGTTAATAGATGTCTGACTGCACAACATTATCTCGACATGGCCTGCATTCCACTGAATGTGATGGATCAATGTCACAGGTTATGTGGTTTTTGGGCACATGGCACTCACTCAAACATCACAAGTATGAGAACTTACATTAGGTGCTTCATGCTTGACCTATTTCTCATTTGTTTTGTAGATATGTCGACCCAGATGCCTCAGCGTTGTTTGACGTGCAGAAAAGTGAGGTTAATCCTAATGGCCCGCTTGCTGCGTTTGAAGAATAAAACACGACGCCCACTGGTGCTAACTGCAGGAAGGCGACTGAAGTGTGCTGGTCGCACTTTGAGACAGCGGAACAGGAAAATGCTCTCCCTACATAAAGTCGTCCGGAAGTTAAGAGAAAAGAATTCGTCTATAAAGAAAACTGGTTTTAAGGCAAAGGTTAGGTACTGTACTTCTTCACAACTGAGACCGTAAATAAGCATTGCTCTTTGTGCTTTTGTTTCAGATCAAGCAGCTTCCGAAAAAGCAGCAGTGTGCAGTCCGAGCATGCTTCGAGGCATCCCAGTGGCGATCCCTGCGGGGATATCAATATGAGAAAGCATGGCTCTTGGAGTGCATGATCTTAAAGATGAAGAGCCCACGCTTATATGAGCATTTGAGGGGTCGTAAAATCCTTGTACTTCCCAGCCGTGTTTGCCTCCAAAAGTACATCAAGGCACGAGACTACGCTTTTTTCTTATTGAATATAGTTTAATAATTCCTACCTTACATTTGCAGGCATTCAAAGCATCTTATGGTTTTAGCCATAAACTTCTGGAGTGTGTCAAGGAGAAGGCAAGTGAAATGGATGAAATGAACAGGCATGGCAGGCTAGTTTTAGATGAAATGAAACTTTCTGCACACCTGGATCTCAAATCTTCAACGGATATTGAGGGCAGCTCACCGGAGCACAAGACAAGCATTAAAAAGCTGATCATGGCCTGGTTGTCATGTTTCAACCTTTCGTCAGAAAATGGATGCAGGTCATAGGTAATTAGCACTCATCAAAGCACTAATGTATTTTTGTAACCACACTCATACCTGCTTTCTCGATTTTTTTTTCAGGTGTCTTTGCTTCCAATGGGAAGGTCAAGGCACCGACACTGACAAAGATAATTTTGGAGGCATCTCTTCTGTGCGAGCAAGCTAGTCTACATGTGGACTAGATCTGTACTGATGATGCATCATGGAACCGTGCCATGTGACATACCATGGGTGTGCACAGAAATGCTAAACACATGCGATGCAAGGCTCCCCATTCATGCGACAAGCAGCGGTTGCTGCATTTCATCTCAGATTTCCCACATCTTGTGAAATGTGTGCGAAACACTATGATGCGTCACGGCTTCAACACACACAAGGGCCGAGTACGCATGCTACTTTATTTTCTTTATTATTTTGTTGAGCACCTGGTAAGCAGCCAGTTTAACAACCATTATGAAATCTTGCAGGCTCATTGGGAACATGTTGCAACGACATGGAAGGTTGACAGCAGTGCCATCACTTTGAAAGTTGCGCCCAAGATGACACGTTCACACATATATCCAAGTGGATTTGAAAAGATGCAAGTCAACTTGGCCTTAAATATTTTCAACAGTGCAGCTGTACATGCGATGGATCTCCACAAGGAAAAAATTGAGCAAGAATACTCGAATCTGGCATCAACAAGGGTGTTCATTGAAATGATGGCTCAAGCAATTGAAGCCATGACATCGCGGCATCCTGCAGAAGCTTTGAGGTATGTATACAGCAACTGTGCTCATTTTCATGTGCCGGTAGTAAATTTCTTTTTGTGTTGTTTCAAACTTGGCAGTGCTGAAGAAACTGCACTCGACAGCATGCTGACATTTCTAGATGAATGGGAGACCTATACAAGAGGGCTCGGCTTCTTGAGCAAAAGCACATCAGAAGGTCTGCGTGTGTCCATTCATTCCACTAAGGACCTCTTGAGGTACCTTACTCAAAAGGTTGGGTTCAGGTTCTTGATGACCACCCAACTCCTGCACAATTCATCATAATCGTGAAGTATGCTCTTCCATTTCAGTACTGCCCTTTGATATACAAAGTATGTAATCCAAAGTGCAAATTCTTCTAACTTGCTTGTATACATGCAGGTGTATAAGCTTTTACAGCTTGGCGAAGAGCTCCAAGGCAGGAAATGTGTCTCCTGGACTTTTGGAGTCCCTCCTGTCCGAGGAGCAGCTACTCCAGGAAAATCAAGAAGCAGTCTTGGACGACATCGCACTACCTGACGAGGCAGCAGAAGTGGCCATAGACCATGCAGACTATGTGGAACGACACAGTGATGCCCGCCTGGTTTATTATACCTCAGGCTATGTTGCCAGGAAGCGCATCCTGTTAACTGGTTGTAAGGCGTGCAGGCATGCCTGCCTTGTGACAAGAGAAGGTGTGCCTGAAAAACTGCCAGCAGAAGCTTGCAAAACAGTGGGACATGGAGGGGCTTCTGTACCCATCAGAGTCCCTGTACAAGCTCATACAGACCCTTGAAGACAGACTCAGTCGTGCATTTAGCACTACAAGGCTTCATGCAAAAGTGGTTAAGGAATTCTTGAGTCTAGCAGCGAATGTGGCACAGATTGGCTGCAGGGAGAATTCCACTACTTTAACAGAATCGGTGGCTAGATTTTATTGCATCACGCGTGTTCACTTTTTACTCAAAGGTGTAAACCAGGATAATCACAACAAAGTCAATAAGGTGAAGCCCTGTGCTCTGTAAAAATGTGCTCTGCAATAATTGCACTATTTGTAATAAACTTGTGTTGAGCCTGCAACGTTTTGTACTTTATAATCTTTTTAACGACTGTACCATAATGAATGTATATATTGCACCAATCTCTTCGTCCCTTTAAAGTACTATCACAATCCCAAATATGTCTATCACAATCCCAAATATGTGACAAATGCGCGGGGGACATGTTCAAGGTCTGGAAGTTCCAGCGCGCTGACCTTTCCACAGTAATTCCTATGACGAACTGTACTCTCGGCAAAGCGTAAGTGCGCCAGCCTCGGCAATGGTGCCCGCATTAAGAGCGCTGGCGGTAAGCGTTGAAGATCAAGCCCCTCGCTGTATCAGCTGTGTGGTCGGTGCTGCCAGTTTCTCACGTGGAATGAGAGCAGTAAAGCACTAAATTAAATTATCTTAGTGTCTACATTGCTGAAAAAAGATACTTGTCAGTATCTAAAGCATTCAAGCAGATAAAAATACGCGCGACCAAATCATTTCGCCGGGCTCAAGCAATGCAGACGCTGCGCGAAACGACGGATGGATGGATGGATGGATAGGAGCACCCCATTTGAAACGGGGTGGTGGCAATTGCCCCCATGCTCAGCTTTTTTTTTTTTAATTTTGTTCAACTGTGTTTTCAGTTCTCATTAAGATTTCCCATCTCCTTTACCTACGGTTTTCTACACTTCTAACCTCATGTCACATCTCTGCTTTTCACCCACCAATCCTCCAATCGCTTTTTGCTAACTTCCACTGCAGATTTATTTATGTGACCATTGTTATCTTTAAACCCTAGGGCCCCAGGAAGAGTGACTGTGCCTGCATCGACATACGGATGGATACCATCACATTTGAGTATGACCTGTTCAATTGTTTCAGATCTAGATCGATATAGTTCTACACTATGTTTCTTTTTCATTGAATTAATTCATCCAATTTTTAACTTCCGCGTTTTTAACCTGTCGTTTCATGCTCTTTCTTTCTCCATCCTCCTGACCGGCATACTTACTGGTTAGTTTTCTAGTTCTTTTCCGCCACTGTGAGTCAATGCTCTTAATGTATAAGAATACCTTAGCTGCCCACCTGTTATTGCCCAATTTCCTCAGGCGTTCTCCATATAGTATTTTACTCTTAGCTTCCCGTGCTTTGAACAATGCCTAGCCCATATCCCCTTGTACTGCCTCGTTTGTGGTTTTGGGGTGGGCACCCAGTGCTAATCTTCCAACACCTCTCTGATTTACGTCTAATCTCGACTGAACTTCTGCCTTTAAGCACAGAACCGCATTGCCGAAAGTAAGCCCCAGCACCAACATTCCTTTCCAAATACCTCTCAGTACATCATATTTATTGTACCCCCATAATGCCCTATGTTTCATTATCCCGGCGTCTCTCTGTCCTTTTGCCCTAAGAGCCTGTTCATGCTTTTCCGTGTATATCTACCCTTCGTTTGGCCATATCCCGAGGTATTTGTATTCGGCCACTTTGGGTATTTCGTGGCCTTGTATTGTAAGCACCTGATCAGTTGTATTGTTGAAAATCATTGCACTAAAACTGAATCCTAGAGCATCTTCTTCATCTCCACAACAATTAACCAAAGTTTGTAAATCTTCCTGGCTATCAGCTAACAGTACAATATCATATGCATACATAAAACCTGGGAGTTGCTGCTCAACTACGTTTCCACCTAATCTGTACGACAGATTATAACCCAGATTACTTTCTTCTAGCCTTCTTCCATATTTATCACGTAAAGCATGAACAGCAGCGGTGATAGAGGACAACTCTTGCCTTAATCCTTTGTGCACCCCCACAGTTGTGGTACTTTTTTTCCCTTCCCATGTATTTCAACTTCATTATCTCAGTAGATTTCCTGTAGAAAATCAATTACCTCATGACCGATACCTAAATCTTTCAATATGCTCCACAGGAGTTCCCTGTTCAAGTTATCGTATGCACCGCTTATGTCTAGAAAGGCTAAATACAGAGGTCTGTTTTCCGCCTTAGCTATTTCTATGCATTGGGTAAGCATGAACAGGCTATCATCTAAGCGCCTACCCCTTTTGAACCCATTCTGAAGTTCCCCGAGTATCCGATTACCTTCTACCCATGACTGCATTTTTAATTTCACCGCCTGCATTGCCAGCCTGTACATAACAGACGTTATCGTAATCGGATGGAATGGTTTTATGTTCATCTTATCTCCTTTCCTTTTATAAATCAAATTCATTTTACTCTGTCTCCAGCTGTGCGGAATTTGCTTATTTGTTATGACTATCTCCAATGCTTTTATCAGCGCTTCCTTGCTTCTTGGGCCAAGTTCATTAATCAGCTTAATTGGAATTTCGTCTATACCTGCGGATGTGGTTTTAGGAATATTTGCTTCCGCCTTTTCCCAGTCAAGATTAGTCAGTTCTAAGCTGTTCTCTATTAATTGTGCTGCCCTGTGTTGCCACCTTACTTGGGGAGATTACCCTATCGCCGTTGTTAAATGACACAGCTATAACTGACGTAATGTAGTTCAAGGCGTCGTCTCCCTCTAAACATTTTCTCTCAGCATCTATAATCTGTTCCTGCGTTCTTTGATTTGTTTTTCCCAACCAGCTTATATGGTTCCAGAATTTTCTTGGCCTTCCTTTATTTGCCTCGTGAACTTCAGCCAGCCATTTATCAGAGGAATGCTTTATTTTAGCCTGGACTAGGACCTGAACTTGCTGTTTCTTTTGTCGATAAGATTCCCATTTTTCGCCTATTTCCTCTTCAGATAACTGCGCCCTCTTTGCTTCTCTGTGTTCCCTTGAAGCCACCCGTCGTTGTTCGATGGCCTCCTTAATTTCCATATTCCACCAGCTTCGTGGCTTCCTCTTTCCTCTCCAATGGTTTACTCCTTTCACTTGTTTCATTTTTGTAGCGATGAGTAGTTCTAACTGATTATAATCCCACTTTTGCATGGGGCATTTCTCGATTACTTCTTCTATATCGGCTGATATGAGCGCTATTTGTTCATCGCTTAATTTTGCATTGCCTTTTTGACTTCGCTGCATTTCTCTTTTGACTAGGGTTCCCAACTGTAGACTAATACGTTTATGATCACTTCCTAGGCTGTACTTCCCCTCTTCATCTATTTCCATTATTGCGAGCTTGCTATAGATGCCCTGCGACATTAAACAGTAGTCAATGGTTGTTTGCCTGTTACGGGATTCCCATGTGATTCATCCCTCACATTTAGTTTCTCTATATTGACAATAACTAGGTTGTGCCACTCACAGAAGTCTAGCATTAACTTCCCGTTACAATCTGTGTATCCATCCAGATCCTCGATGTGGCCGTTCATGTCTCCAAGCAGAATAATATCGGCACCACCTCCAAACTGCTTTATATCGTCATTGAGGCACTTAACTAGATCCTTGTTTTCTTGTCTACATTTGTCCCCGGTCCCTAAATAAACTACTCCTAGCCTTGTCCTTTTACCAGCAATTGTACCTGATACACAGACATGTTCTTTGCAAGTTGGTTTTATTCTTTCCGAATTTGTTCCTTGATGTATCAGTATACCTACTCCTCCTCCTTTCTTCTACGTTGTTGTTCTGTTGCACCCTTCCCAGACATAGCCATCAATTAAAGGTGGATCTTCTAGATCTCTCAGATGTGTCTCGCATAGAGCGTACACACCTACTTCTTCGTCCTTTAACTGCTGTTCTATTTCTAGCCATTTCGCTCTCTTTCTACCCCCTTGCATGTTTATGTAACTGATCCTGGCTTTGAATTTCTTTTTCATAGTTTTCTTTCTGGGCCTTCTAGTAGCCATTTTGTTGGGCTCAGCTGCCATTGTTACATTTACTACTTCGCTTCTACCTATCCCTACGCCATGAGCCACCGTGGACCTCCTAAAAAAGCTACCGCTTGGCCTCCCAGGCGCCCGCCTATCTCTTCTCCTACCCTTCCACAGAAATGAATGCCATCTCGTCCAAAGTCTCTGCCCGAACCTGCTCTGTGCACTTCCTTGTTTATGTCTACCTCCTCAAAGCCTTTCTCGAGGCTTAACTGCCTTATCTCTCTATTAAGATTCACAACGTCGTTAGCAACCTCTCCATTCCTTCCTTGTACTTCTGGCACTGTACACACCATGATCTGCGCTTGCTGTGCTATCGCCCTTATACCGTCAACTCCCCCCACTAATCTTTTCACTACTTGTGCGGCGTCACCATTCAGGACATCATTTAGCCACGCCACTACCACTAGCAAGTTACGCCTTGCCACATTCTCGGAAAGTTCACTTTTTGTCTTTCTCAGAACATCGTCCATTGTCCTTCCTGGGAACACCCCAACTGCTACCCACCTATCACCCTTCACACGGTCCATTATAGCTCTTTTGCAGTGCCTCATGTTTGAGTCACCAGCGATAAGCACTAGCGTACTCTGCCCCTCCCTCCTATCTTCCGGATCTTGCTGCCTCTTATCAGCGACTGTGACCTCATTCCCTGGAATTAGCTCGTTCCCCTTCTCAGTATAGCCTCTAGGCTTCCTAGCTGCCATCTGTGCGTAGCTGTTCCTGCCTGAACATGTCTGACCTACTGGCTTATCGCTGTCCATGTCAGTGAAAACCCCATCCACGTGGCTGGCACTGGAATGTCTGCCATTGTGGCTTCCAATGGCGGTGTCAGCCATTTTTGACTCCAACTGACCAAGCTGTTCTTGAAGTTTGCACTTCTCTTCCCTCTCTACCTGTAACTCTCTTTCTAGAGCATCCATCCTTAGAGCTAGTTTGCTGTTTGCCTGTTCAGCCCTGTCCAGGCGTGCACCTAATACACAGTATTTGCACATAAAATCTGCGCCTTCGGCCTCCTGCAGCGATTCGAACCGCGTTTTTTTTAAATTCACCGACGCCTCACACTCCTTTCATTTAACCTTCAGTAGATTAACCATCTTAGCAGTACTCGATTATTGCTACCACCAAATGCTAAGAAATATACAGGCTCAAAACAAAAAAAAAAAACACTTGAAAAACACGTGCACAAATAAAATAAAATAAAATTCTGCCTACAGCAAATGCCGATCGATCACTTGGAAAAAAATAAGTACCTCTCTAAAAAGTAAAATAAGTAAAAGTAAAATAAGCACTGAAAAACTGCCGGCCAAATAGACCCGGCCAAATATAGGTCACTGACCCTAAATTCTATTCTTTATCCTGCACTTGCCCTAACAGCCTAAAAACTAAACACACCCTACATTAAAAATATTAAAGGAAAGTACTCATCTATTTTACGCAGCCGCTATCGCAGTCGTCAGTCAGTCCCGGTCTCCACGCATGATCCGAAGAGCACCTAAACATCTAAACATGCGTCCGCTCAGCGCGGCTGTCAACTGCCACTGAAGATGCGCCCTCGCCGGCAGCGCCGCCGCATGGCAGGAACACGTAGCAGGGACGCCAATTAAGCCGTGCGTAGGGTGCCTTAATGCATCGTTCCATATTGAAGCAGGTAGGTGATGACAATGAGCAATTGAACAAGTGGAAGGAGACGAAGACAATAACGAAGTTCTGGCTGTGTTCTTGGTGCCGCTTGGAGCTGTTTCCTTCGCTTGCATAAATAACTGTAAATATATTCTTTCCCGCAACAATATTGAGGCACCCTAGCTATGCGCTGATCTTTTTTCATCCCGCCCACAGCTGACGGCACAAATACATGTTTTCGTGAAGTCTTTTCTTTTTGCAGCAAAAAAAGGAACTAACATTTACTGGCAATGCAACATTAGCGCCTCGATATGAGTTAACCCAGCTCAAAGAGCCTAAAAGTAAAGAAGGTTTTCCACTGACATCTAAAGTAGAACTTCGCCTTCCTTGAGCTTGCATTGCTGACAAGCTCTCACCTATGCACTAACATAGGAATTGTGCGATTATGGTGATTTGTGTACTTTCAATCGACAGTCGCAAAGTAGCTGACAATGTGTGTATTTGATGTCCGCAAACAGGCTAATGCCTGCGCTCTTCTCGGCTTCCAGTCATAAGGGGCCAATTTTCTTACACTGTCGAACTTTTTCCTCGCACTGAACGTGCACTGACACGATCAGTTGCAATTTTGAGCCCTTGTGAAAGGACTGTGCATTCAGAAGAGCAGGCATTTTCATGCACAGAGAGCAAAGGAGCTGGTTGCAGCACAAAACGCATTTGTTTATCCGCGTCTTGAAACATGCGTGGCAGCCAAGTGGTTCGTAAACATGGCTGCCGTAGCAGCGATCTCAATGATGTGACGTCATGCCCAAGCTATGTATAGCCTAGGATGGTTCATGTTCTCAAAGCAGTGTTGCAGATCTACCAATGCAGTGTACTGCCAGCAGACAGCAATGAAGCTGGACAGCTTGCATGACTTTTACCGAGTTGTTCTGGTCGTTTTTGTTTTATGTTGCTTGTCCTAGAAATCATCTGATAGCCACTGGTTTCTAGTCTCCATACATGTCATCATTTTTACATACCTCTGCTTCTTCTCGGCAGTATTGCGTACCTAACCTTCGATTCTAGGAGCACCTCTGACACTTTCGCTTCCTTTGTGCACGTAGATATGAGGTGCATTCAGTGGTAAGCTGGAGCTGGATTTTTAAATTTCTTTTACAGAAGGTTTAATCAAGGTACTAAAATAATTACACTGCTAGTACTCAACACAGCCCTCTTTTAAGTTTTTTTTGCCAGTTCTTGGCAAGTGCCCATATATTGTGAGGAAAAATCATTATTTCAAATTGGTTAGCACCGTTCATTGGTTAGCAATTGGTTAGCACCTGAGTGAGCTTTGTTGTTGTGGGACCTATTACGCTTTACACATTTCGAAGCAGGACAAACACAAGCAAACTTGGTGGTGTGAACTTCAATAAAACTTGGGTTGGGCCTAGTTGGTACATGATGTTGTGAAGGTGTAGGTGTAGGTGAAGGTGAGGTTGGTCGAATACGATGGATGTGGGATGCCCCAAAACTGCACTTCCTCGATAGTTGACCCAGTTTGTGAAGCAGTTTTTGGCGTAGAATAGTCGCGACGGAGACTGTTGTTGGCAGCCAGTGCCATTTCCAGCGAATAGCAGGCTCGAGTTGACCCTGACCCTGAGCTGAGTGTAGATAGTCACACTGCCTCCTCTAAGCATGTGTTGTTTTAATATCAGGCCCTTGTGTACCGAGAATAAAGTCAACATCAATTTGCCTGCAGATCACTCCATGTGCAACCTGGTTGGTTTTGTGAATGTGCTGTGGCACCACTCCATGCTTTCTTGCTTTCACATAGATTAGAAGTAAACCCAGCCGTGATTATGTAAACAAATCGATGCATTTTAGGCATGTTATAGCTATTATGCTTGCAAAACCAGCAAACTAAAATTGCCACTCACCAGAAAAGCCGCAGGGCTATTGTAACCAAAGGCATCCATTAAGAAAATAAATGAATTCTGGCATTTGTTTCGTATACATGTCGTGGTATCTCTCTACGCAAATGACTTCAGCACATTTAATTACATCCTCCGTGTTTGTGGAAATTTTTGCTTGTATAGACGAGATTTGATAGCATTGCGGTCATGTTTGCATATGTGGACACAGTGCCTGAAGAAGATTTAAAAAAGAAGGATCGATATCATTGCAGTTGGCTGGTAGAAATGGCCTGTGGCAGTGACAGCTGTATTTAGTTTCTTGGCCATTTCCAGCTTATGAAAGCTCTATTCAGTCGAAGTTGCTGTTTTGTTATTAGAACACAGCAATCATTCGATATAGGCATACTTCACTTTTACCTTGGTGTTCTTTTAACTCTGTTCACATTCTTATGTCTGCAGCTGTATGCATCAGCAGTCTTTATAAGGCATTGTGTGGGCGAAAGATTGCGCCCTTTAGTTTTGCACCCCCGCAATTACTATTTGGAATATTTCTTTCAATGAAGTTCCTCTTTTCATCTGCATGTGATGAAACTGCACCTGCTTTGTCTCTGGCTACTGATGCATGATGGGTGCATGCCTGTGGCCTAAAAAACCTTGCCATTTTTCTGTAAGCCTCTTTCGTTAAAAAATTACATAGCTCATACAAAATATATGTAATGGTACTGTTGAATGGTAATGGCCTGTATAGCCCACCTGATCGAAATTATGCCTATTTTTCTAGCACCTCTTCCTGACAGCTCAGCAAGAGCCAAACCTGGAAATGCTTGCTTTGGACCGGTACCATGCATGCCGTGTTCGCAGTATACAAGCACTGGCTTTTGTTTAGAGCCGGGGAGTGGCTGCCCTCTTTGGTTCTGAGCATCATGGCAGGACTGAGGAAGCTGCAGCCCGGTTTCAAGCACTGTTTTGTGTTTTATATCGGGCCAAGAGACACCCCCGTGGAGAATGTGAAGGATTCAGATTTGGGTTCTAATAGTTCTTTGAACAGTTTCAGTGAACTGTTAACAGTTCATTGAATCCTAACCTGAACCTTGTAAGTGAATTTGGCCTCCCTGATGGCATTGTCTGGCATGCAGTAGTCATTGTTGTCTCTCCTGATTCTTTTGAGATGGAGAAGAACTCACCATCTCATCGTCATTTGAGAAAGTACGAGCTGTAACTCGTCTGTTGTGCAGTGGCTTTTCAGTGGCACTGAAGAATTGTTTCCTGTTGCACTGCTCTTGGCTGTGCTCTCCAGTAATCCAGCACCTTCTGGGGGACCTCAGGATTGCGCGGACATCCGAGAGTGCAGCAGAGAGTGCAGTGGCGAGAAACAGTTCTTAGATAGACCAAGAAGCCACTGCACAAGAAGCGAGCAGCATCTCACCTCACTGACCGAGCGCACGGCAGTTTTACAGCAGACGACGGTGCTGTCAGTTTATGATATCACTCTGGCTGCTTCAATATGGCTGTTCTAGCTGAAATGCGTATGTAGGGCCATACTTCTTTTTTGAAGTGTGCATAATAATGTCGTGGGTGCAATGTAAAAGCATGACTTGTTGGTAGACCACATCATGACCCCTTTAAGAGTGTTCAGTTGATGCCTTCTGCATGACTGGTCTCAGTAATGGTGAAGAGTTCTGTAAAGTTTATTGGTCAAGAGTTCTGTCAAGTTAATTTATACGGGGAAGAAATATGAAAGCATTAGATGCAGTGCTGCTAAAGGCACTTGTTCATGGCAGTTGCAAGGATGTTGACCTTGGTTCTGTGTGGTTGTTGCTTCTCAAGTTAAAAAGGATTGCCAATTGGCTACTGGTCCGTTGACACCTAACCAGCAGTCTCTGATATGTCAGCCCATTCTGTTAGTATGGAAGGCATGGACATGGTCTTAAAGTAAACTCCTGGCTGTCAGCACTTATCTTTATCTGGTAGAAACCAAAGTTGGCATCAAGCTTGGAGAGATACTCGGCAACTTGAATGGAGGACGTGTAATTCTCTTTGAATTGACTGGTTTAGTTTGGTCAGGTTTATGCAGAGCCATATGCCTTCTGGTGGCTTTTGCACAAGAACAATTGGTGCGTACCAGTATGTATGACTGTCTGCTTTTATAATAAGCCCCGAGCTCTGAGCCAGTGGAGTTCCTTATCAATTGCTGGCCCCATGGGGAACAAAACTCTGCATGAGGTCACCTTCTTTTTCAGACGAACGTGTATACTTTCCACACATAGTTCCTAGGCAGTCCTGGGAACATTTTTGCATTGTTGTCTTTGTGTGTGATGACCAAAAAGTGCGTGATGACCAGCGCTTTAACTACCAGAACTCCTGTCCCAATAGGGGAGCCCTTGGAGCTTTCACGACATGAACGTCGGTGACAACCATTTTCCTTTGCACGTAATAGTTGCATAGAATTTGCTCTACCCATATAGAGCAAATTTCCTCTGTTCCCTCCGTTCGCCCCTTCAGTCCTTCGGCTGTCTTGAGGCCTTCCGGTTTCAAAACAAAATCCCCCTACGACATCTGTGATGTTGGCACCCAAGTCAGAATTGGCATGCACTTAGTACGCATTTACAGCGCTGTTGGCAAGTATGCAAGTAGCTGAATCGATGACATCGAGAAACTGGTCACTTTTTCAGGGTCTCAACCTCTGCCACATGGGGATTACACCCATGCACATCTTACATACATATGCTTCCATGTCTGTAACTGCACTACTAGTGCTGCATTTACATAGTTATGATTCTTTTATTGTACCGCAGCGGTGGCCTAGTGGTTCAGGATCCACCTCACATGCGGGAGGTGCCGGTTTCAATCCCCTGTGCTCCCGGGTACCCACCGGTGATGCAATGGGTTCAAGCTTCCCCTGGCCCAGTGCTCGGCTTAATCAGGGTGAAATGCTTGGGAAATGGGTCTCTGGCCCCACCTTGAGCAAACGAAAAATACCTTGTGCCATGGCACTCTTTGGCCACAGATGCCCTTGCACCATAAAAATTCACTATCATCTTTTATTGTGTGTGATAATTCAGCATCAAAATGGCAAGTTCATTGTGCCCAAAGGCCCTAGATTTTTGTGCTTTAATGAATTTGAAAGATAGAGATGTGGAAAATGTCAATGTGTGCAGTGGTAAAGAAATCATGACTATGGTTTTGTGTTGCGAAGCTGTGGTCCTTGCTGACTTTTCCATCACTACACATCCCCCAGTACTATTGCCTGGTACCATTCATTTTAGTTTACTGCTAGACACATGTTTTGTTGCAGTTTTTTTTGCTCCTCTGCTCCATGCTGTGGTCTTACCATTTGTAACGATGCCCATTCCCCACATGTGCAAGGCCCTGGAAGTGTTTTGTGCTGATTTTCATAAAATCCTCCTGGTGCCCCTGAGCTATTGACGGCTGTCAGCTGCTGGGGAACCGGGCTACATGGAGTTGGAAAATAAACAGTTCTGATTTTGAGATACTGTGTAGACTCCTCAGTGATTAGCTACTGCAGTGGTATGCTAGCTGTGAGCAACTACAGACAAAGGCTGCTTTGTGTTCCTTAAAGCTGTTGCGAAAGGCATTGCTTACTTGTAAAAATGTGAAAAGTTAACATGGGCACTGCTGTTAAATACATTACCAAAGGCCCATTGCTGTGCGACTTCTGACTGAAACTAGTGCATACTTCCAGAAATGTGCTAAAAGAGACAGCAGTACAATGCTTCTTGTACAGCACTGTTCGTTGCTAATAGTTACCATTATTTTTATTCATCTGCACATTACACTTCAGCCTGCAGCTGCAAAGCGCAATGAATGGCGAGGAACTGCTGCACCGAGTGACAGGAACTTTATGAAGAGAGGAATTTCGCACTGCTCAGTGCTGTGGGAACCTAATTTTGCAATACATGGCTGCGTCATTCAGTAAAACATTTTTATTAAACCTGGTTGGACAGTCATGCGGACAAGACAGGACCTGGTGTAGTCCAGATACCAGCTTAATTTTACCAATTATACCTTGTGGGAAGCCAGAAATGATGCATGATGCTGAAAATAATTTATGCTGACACGTATTATTATCCTATGTACGACATGGAATGCACTTGTTACAACCTTACATACCCGTTCAGGCGCGGCGCGCACGTATGGGGAGTTTACGCATTTAAACGTTCTGAGAAAAATTCGAGCTTTGTTGTGAACAAATGAAAATAGTTGGCATATCATAATAATACTATAAGCATCACGATGGATGGATGGAAGGGTGGATAGGAGCGCCCCCTTTGAAACGGGGTGGTGGCAATTGCCACCATGCTCAGCTTTTCTTTCTTTACAATTTTTTTTGTTTACTGTGTTGGCAATTCTCATTAAGATTCGCCATCACCTTTTCCTACGGTTTCCTACAATTCTAACCTTTAAAGAACGAAACAGCGCAACTAAAACGAAGGACCAAGAAAAAGAGAGACACGAACACGCGCTGCCTATGCACTCCGTACTTTGACAACACTGTTGTGCTGTATCGCCACAAAAAGAGCAACTAGTACGGGAAGTAGTAGAGGCGTATCATATCTGCACAGAAGTTGACTCATGTGTGAGCAGCACTTCGATGGCCTTGTCTAAGCATGAGATATATCTGTTGGAAAAGCGCGGGAGCCTGTAGGTGCTTACTTTTCGCCAATGGTTTTCCGTTCTTTTTATGTTAGTAGTTTGCGATGACGACGTGAGGCTGTGACGCAGCGATTAGAGATTATTTATATGTAGTTTTCCGATTAATACAGCCAGTTGTAAGTCAGCGCGTGTTCGTGTCTCTCTTTTTCTTGGTCCTTCGTTTTAGTTGCGCTGTTTCATTCTTTAAAGATGCAATACCAACTCGCCCACTATGCTATGTTACTACAAATTCTACCCTTATGCCACATCTCTGCTTTTCAGCCACCAATCCTCCAATCGCTTTTTGCTAACTTCCACTGCAGATCTATTTACATGACCGTTGTTATCTTTAAACCCTAGGGCCTCAGGAAGAGTGACTGTGCCTGCATCGACATCCGGATGGATACCATCACATTTTAGTATGAGGTGTTCAATTGTTTCCACAGATCTACCACACACTGCACATGTGTCATCTTCTTCGTTAAATTTCTTTTTGTAGCTGCGCGTTCTAAGACACCCTGACCTAGCTTCAAAAAGTAGGGCACTGCCTCTGGAGTTATCATAGAAAAATTCTTTCCTGATCTGCCTTTTCCAGTATCGATATAGTTCCACACTATGTTTCTTTTCCATTGAATTCATCCAATTTTTAACTTCCGCGTTTTTAACCTGTCGTTTAATGCTCTTTTTTTCTCTGTCCTCATGACCGGCATACTTACTGGTTAGTTTTCTAGTTCTTTTCCGCCACTTTGAGTCAACGCTCTTTCTGTATAAATATTTAAATACCTTAGCTGCCCACCTGTTATCGTCCAATTTCCTCAGGCGTTCTTCATATAGTATCTTACTATTAGCTTCCCGTGCTTCGAACGATGCCCAGCCCATATCCCCTTGCACTGCCTCGTTTGTGGTTTCGCCGTGGGCACCTAGTGCTAATCTTCCAACAGCTCTCTGATTTGCGTCTAATCTCGACTGAACTTCTGCCCTTAAGCACAGAACCGCATTGCCGAAAGTAAGTCCCAGCACAATTATTCCTTTCCAAATACCTCTTAGTACATCATATTTGTTGTACCCCCATAATGCCCTATGTTTCATTATCCCGGCGTCTCTTCGTCCTTTTGCCCTAAGAGCCTGTTCATGCTTTTCCGTGTATATCTGCCCTTCGTTTAGCCATATCCCGAGGTATTTGTATTCGGCCACTTTGGGTATTTCGTGGCTTTGTATTGTAAGCACCTAATCAGTTGTATCGTTAAAAATCATCACACCTGATTTAGTTGCGCTAAAACTGAATCCTAGAGCGTCTCCTTCGTCTCCACAGCAATTAACGAAAGTTTGTAAACCTTCCTGGCTATCTGCTAACAGTACAATATTGTCCACATACATTAAACCCGGGAGTCGCTGCTCAACTACATTTCCGCCTAATCTGTACAACGGATTATAACCTAGATTACTTTCTTCTAGTCTTCTTTCCATATTTATCACGTAGAGCATGAACAGCAGCGGTGATAGAGGACAACTCTTGCCTTAATCCTTTGTGCACCCCCACAGTTGTGGTACTTTTTTTCCCTTCCCATGTATTTCAACTTCATTATCTCAGTAGATTTCCTGTAGAAAATCAATTACCTCATGACCGATACCTAAATCTTTCAATATGCTCCACAGGAGTTCCCTGTTCACGTTATCGTATGCACCGCTTATGTCCAGAAAGGCTAAAAACAGAGGTCTATTTTCCGCCTTAGCTATTTCTATGCATTGGGTAAACACGAAAGGGCTATCATCTAAGCGCCTACCCCTTCTGAACCCATTCTGAACTTTTCCGAGTATCCGATTACCTTCTACCCATGACTGCATTTTTAATTTCACCGCCTGCATTGCCAGCCTGTACATAACAGATGTTATCGTTATCGGACGGAAGGATTTTATGTTCATCTTATCTCCTTTCCCTTTATAAATCAATTTCATTTTACTCTGTCTCTAGCTGTGCGGAATTTGCTGATTTGTTATAACTGACTCCAAAGCTTTTATCAGCACTTCCTTGCTTCTTGGGCCAAGTTCATTAATCAGCTTAATTGGAATTTCGTCTATACCTGCGGATGTGGTTCTAGGAATATTCGCTTCCGCCTTTTCTCAGTTAAGACTAGTCAATTGTAAGCTGTTCTCTATTGTGCTGTCATGTGTTGCCGCCTCACTTGGGGAGATTACCCCATTGTCGTTGCTAAAAGACGCAGCTATAAATGACGTAATGTTGTTCACAGCATCGTCTCCCTCTAAACATTTTCCCTCAGCATCTATAATCTGTTCCTGTGTTCTTTGATTTGTTTTTCCCAACCAGCTTATATGGTTCCAGAATTTTCTTGGCCCCCCTTTATTTGCCTAGCGAAGTTCAGCTAGCCATTTATCAGAGGACTGCTTCATTTTAGCCTGGACTAGGACCTGAACTTGCTGTTTCTTTTGTCGATAAGATTCCCATTTTTCGCCTATTTCCTCATCAGATAACTGCGCCCTCTTTGCTTCTCTGCGTTCCCTTGAAGCCACCCGTCGTTGTTCGATGGCCTCCTTAATTTCCATATTCCACCAGCTTCGAGGCTTCCTCTTTCCTCTCCATCGGTTTACTCCTTTCACTTGTTTCATTTTTGTAGCGATGAGCAGTTCTAACTGATTATAATCCCCCTTTTCCATGGGGCGTTTTTCGATTACTTCGTCTATATCAGCTGATATGAGCGCTATTTATTCATAGTTTAATTTTGCGTTGTCTTTTTGACTTCGCTGCATTTCTCTTTTGACTAGGGCTCCCAACTGTAGACTAATACGTTTATGATCACTTCCTAGGCTGTACTTCCCCTCTTCGTCTATTTCCATTATTGCGAGCTTGCTATAGATGCCCTGCGACATTAGACAGTAGTCAATGGTTGTTTGCCTGTTACGGGACTCCCACGTGATTTGTCCCTCACATTTAGTTTCTCTGTTGACAATAACTAGGTTGTGCCGCTCACAGAAGTCTAGCATTAACTTCCCATTCATACTTAGCAGCGCAAAAAAAACAAGGACCAAAGCGAACGAGGAGACACAACACAAGCGCAGGCGCTTGTGTTGTGTCTCCTCGTTCGCTTTGGTCCTCGTTTTTTTTCACTGCTAAGTATGAATCCACACCAACTAGCCCAACTTTCTGTACTTATTAACCTCCCATTACAATCTGTGTATCTATCCAGATCCTCGATGTGGCCGTTCATGTCTCCAAGCAAAATAATATCGACACCGTCTCCAACCTGCTTTATATCGTCATTGAGGCACTTAACTAGCTCCTTGTTTTCTTGCCTGCATTTGTCCCCGGTCCCTAAATAAACTACCCCTAGCCATGCCCTTTTGCCAGCAATTGTACCTGATAACCAGACATGTTCTTTGCAAGTTGATTTTATTCTTTGCCAATTTGTTCCTTGATTTATCAGCATACCTACTCCTCCTCCCTTCTTCTGCGTTGTTGTTCTGTTGCACCCTTCCCAGACATAGCCATCAATTAAAGGTGGATCTTCTAGATCCCTCAGATGTGTCTCGCATAGAGAGTACACACCTACTGCTTCGTCCTTTAACTGCTGTTCTTTTCTAGCCATTTCGCTCTCTTTCTACCCCCTTGCATGTTTATGTAACTGATCCTGGCGTTAAATTTTTTTTTCGCAGTTTTCTTTCTGGGCCTCCTAGTGGCCATTTTGTTGGGCTCAGCCGCCATTGTTACATTTACTACATCGCTTCTACCTATCCCTACGCCCTGAGCCACCGTGGACCCCCTGAAAAAGCTACCACTCGGCCTCCCAGGCGCCAGCCTAGCTCTTCTCCTACCTTTCCACTGAAATTGATGCCATCTCGTCCAAAGTCTCTGCCCAAACCTGCTCTGTGCACTTCCTTGTTTATGTCTACCACCTCAAAGACTTTCTTGAGGCTTAACTGCTTTATCTCTCGATTAAGATTCACAACGTTTTTAGCAACCTCTACATTCCTTCCTTGTACCTCCGGCACTGTACACACCACGATCTGCGCTTGCTGTGCTATCGCCCTTATACCGTCAATTCCCTCAGCTAAGCTTTTCCCTACTTGTGCGGCGTTACCATTCAGGACATCATTTAGCCCCGCCGCTACCACTACCAAGTTACGCCTTGTAACCTTCTCGGAAAGTTCACTTTTTGTCACTCTCAGAGCATCGTCCAATGTCCTTCCTGGAAACACCCCTACTGCTACCCGCCTATCACCCTTCACACTGTCTAAAATAGCTCTTTTGCAGCGCCTCATGTTTGAGTCACCAGCGATAAGCACTAGGGTACCCTGCCCCTCCCTCCTATCTTCAGGATCTTGCTGCCTCTTATCAGCGACTGTGACCTCATTTCTTGGAATTAGCTTGTTCCCCTTCTCAGCATCGCCTCTCGACTTCCCAGCTGCCACCTGTGCGTAGCTGTTCCTGCCTGAACATGTCTGACCTACTGGCTTCTAGCTGTCCATGCCAGTGCAAGCCCCATCCACGTGGCTGGCGCTGGAATGCCCGCCATTGTGGCTTCCAATGGCGATGTCAGCCGTTTTTGACTCCAACTGACAAAGCTGTTCTTGAAGCTTGCGCTTCTCTACCCTCTCTATCTGTAACTCTGTTTCTAGAGCATCCATCCTTCGCACTAGTTTGCTGTTCGCCTGTTCAGCCCTGTCCAGGCGTGCACCTAATATGCAGAAGCAGAATTTGCACATAAAATCTGCTCCTTCAGCCTCCTCCACCGAATCGAACCGCGTTTCTTTTAAATTCACCGACGCCTCACACTCCATACATCGAACCTTCAGTAGAACACTCGATTATTGCTTCCACCAAATGCTAAGATATCTACAGGCTCGAGACAAAAAAACACTTGAAAACACGTGCACAAATAAAATAAAATTCTGTCTACCGCAAATGCCGATCGATCAGCTAGAAAAAAATAGCTATCTCTTTAAAAGTTAACGCACAAAAAAGCACTGAAAAAAAAACTGGCGGCCAAATAGTCCCGGCCGAATATAGGCCACTGACCTAAATTCTATTCCTTAACCTGCACTTCACCTAATAGCCTAAAAAAAAACTTGACACACTTTTAAAAATATTAAAGGAAAGTACTCATCTATTTTACGCAGTCGCTCTCGCAGTCGGTCCGGTCCCGGGGGCCCGATTCTCCACGCGTCATGGAGTTTCTTACTGTTACCTAGAGGGAAAGCTGGCGGCGCTGCACTTCAGCCACCATGGACGCCCAAAGCATCATGGGGCGGTGAGCTACTTGTTGCGGAACAGTTGTATTTTTTTAGGAACACGGAGTGGCTTTACTAAGATGTTTCATTGCGAAAACGCTGTTTGTGTGTGCGCAGACGACTTTCGCGCGAGCGCAGTGTGCAAAAGCCATAGTAGTGAAAACTCGACGACACACGACGCCAATAAAAGGTTTTAGTCTTCCGAAATGCCATTAAAAAACGTCTTAAAGTATCTAAACAACAACATTTTTTTAAAACATATTTACTTTTAAAAGTGCGCCTGTTAAGTACGAAATATTAGTTTTTTTAGTGTTCATCACTTGGCCAATAGGAAAGCTAGTCCTCTCTTATTTTAGGCAAACTTTGCACTTAAATGCTTTTCTGCTCGTTTGTTGCAATCATTAGACAAGATATTGAATGTTAGGACGTTTGTAGTCACCAAACAGCTTTATTTTTTTATTATTTTTTGGCCAAAAGTTGCAGTTCCGCAACAAGTAGCTCACCGCCCCATGACAACGTTTCTAGATAAAGACAGTTGGAAAACTTGCTCCGGGTATGGGGCCCCTTTCTGTCGCCGATTTCATGGATGGATGGATGGATGGATAGGAGCGCCCCTTTGAAACGGGGTGGTGGCAATTGCCACCATGCTCAGCTTTTCTTTATTTATTATTTTTTTTGTTTACTGTGTTGGCAATTCTCATTAAGATTCTCCATCAACTTTGCCTACGGTTTCCTACTATTCTAACCTTATGCCACATCTCTGCTTTTCAGCCACCAATCCTCCAATCGCTTTTTGCTGACTTCCACTGCAGATTTATTTACATGACCATTGTTATCTTTAAACCCTAGGGCCTCAGAAAGAGTGACTGTGCCTGCATCGACATCCGGATGGATACCATCACATTTGATTATGAGGTGTTCAATTGTTTCCACAGATCTACCACACACTGCACATGTGTCATCTACTTCGTTAAATTTCTTTTTGTAGCTGCGCGTTCTAAGACACCCTGATCTAGCTTCAAAAAGTAGGGCACTGCCTCTTGAGTTATCATAGAAAAATTCTTTCCTGATCTGCCTTTTCCAGAATCGATGGAGGAAGGAAAGAACAACCGCATATTACCCACCCGAGGAATATTATCAACATAAACTACGAGGAGGCAAGCCAAAGAGATGCGGCAAGTAAAGAGATGCGAGCGCCATCTCTCGAGTGGTGGGAGTACCGCGTTTGTTTTCCTATGGCCTCCGTGACCAGCTTGCCAATCGGTAATTTAACATCGCGCTTGATCTCAGAGGCCACGATTTTGTCTTCAACGCCGCGGCGCCCATTGGCTGCGCTTGGTCACAGTTTGCTGCGCGAATGATTAACGTTAGCTCGCGCCTCGCATCGTCTGCGCCGGGGGCGGCTGCTTCTACGAACTGCGAAGTCCGCGTGCGCTCTACGTCTGGGGTACGTGGAGGCAGGATGCTCGAGGTTGAACTCTTGGCTGTAAGTATCGGAAAAAACTGGAAGCCCTTCTTTCCGCGGTTTAGAGAAACATGGCGTACCGCTTGCCTCCTCGTAGTTTATGTTGATAATATTCCTCGGGTGGGTAATATGCGGTTGTTCTTTCCTTCCTCCATGCGTCTATGGGACTTTGCATGGAGACCCCACGTGACCACCTCAGCATAGACGGCTTGCCAGCTTTCCCTCTAGGTAATAGTATAGTGTACTAGAATATGGGGTAGTGTGTTCAGGCGCCGCCGCTCACCATGCATTGGCGTGTCGCAGCGCGCGTCGACAGCCGACATGCTACCCGACAGCCCATGCTACAGCAGCGCCGCCATGCGTCGGCGCTGCTGTAGCATGGGCTGCCGGGAAAAGGCGCGCTTTTCGTTGTCGTCTGCTAGTCAGTGACGCGTACGCGTGCATTGACGCGGTTGCGCGGTACGCGGCTCACAGAAAGTTTTTCATGTGATCCCTTTCTCGTGTTATAATTGCCGCTGGCCGTCCGACAGTGAAGAAATGCCGATCATCGGCGGCCGCCGATCATCGGCGGCAACGGCACTGCTTTACACCTGTGTGCACAACAGGCTACCATTGGACTAAGGGTGAGCAGCCGTCGCTTTTCGCTGTTCCAAAAGATGAAGCGCGCGAGCGGAATTTGCACCGGAAAGACAAGACCCTGGATGAAACGTACTCGGTATGAAAACTGCACTTCGAGCCATCGTGCATTCTCAGAGATTGCGTTCACGTTATAAACGGAGGAGTCCGCATACCACGCGGGAAACCAGAGTTGACGCCGGACGCCGTGCCGACGTTGCTTCCCAATGACCCGAGCTACATTTTTTGTCAAGGGCATCAAACAGTTGCGAGAGGCAGGGCGAAAAGGAAAAACTGCATGCGAAAATCAGACGATGTTCATAAGTATGCCACCGCGGCCGTCTGATCATGAATTGGTCACGATTTCGAGGTCGCGTTTCCTGCTCGCTGCAGTATGCACAATAGTTCGTTCATCAACCTTGTGTTCAAACTTTCCTCGGCAGCAGTACCCGCTGTAAGTTATCTGCGCCTGTACACAATGCAGCTATTGGAAAAGAATTTGGAGCTGCTTTTCCGAAATTTTGGCTGTTTTGCGGCCATCTGCTAGTCACTGCTCTTTTTTTTTTCTTCCGTGTGCGACTTGTCCTATCGCATTTAATTTTATTTGTCGTGCATGTACAATGACAAACATTTACAGGACACGTTATTGAAGTGTTGGCTTTTGAAAGGACCAAAAATACACTGTGCGATGTACAGAACGCACCGCCGCGTATCGGGAGGAATGCATGCAGTGACAGCCCATGCTCTGGTGGCGCCATCTCGTGGCTTTCGACATCAACAGCGACAGCCGCGAGTCCTCCCTGAACACACTACCCCATATTCTAGTACACTATAGTAATAGTAAGAAACTCTATGCCACGCGTGGAGACCGGGACAGTAGGATCATTTTTTTTACCTACACTGGCTACACTGGTGTAGCAAGTGTATAATGAAATCAATGAACACTGGCTACACTAGTGTAGCCAGTGTAGGTAAAAAAATGGCCCTAGTATGAATGGTGGACAGGATGGATGGATGGATGGATGGATGGATGGATGGATGGATAGGAGCGCCCCCTTTGAAACGGGGTGGTGGCAATTGCCACCATGCTCAGCTTTTCTTTATTTATTATTTTTTTTGTTTACTGTGTTGGCAATTCTCATTAAGATTCTCCATCAACTTTGCCTATGGTTTCCTACTATTCTACAGTATGATGCCCTGTGGCGCCACCTGTCAGTTGTATAACAAAATGCATTTGCACTCTGGCGCCACCTGTTGACTTTATAATGGCATATTCGATAAACTCGCACCAGAATTGCCCCAAAACCACTGCGGTGCTCAAGGACCCGCGGTAGTGGAGCTCCAAGCCGGGGCAACATCGAATATAAACTGCATCGCGCCGGAGCCCGTTCCGAGCGCCGCCTTGCGTGCGTAGGTGGCGTTGGCCCGGAGCTGCGAATACCGTCGTCTGCATTCTTGGCGCTTTTGCATGCAGCGACAGCCCGTGGCAACTTTTTGTTCTGAAATGTCAGCGGTAACCGTTAATATCGCTATGGACGGCAAGGAGCGCCGTCTTACCATGTCAAATGAGCTTTTAAAAGAGCTGATGGCTGGTGAGTCGCTTTTGGCCCAAGAAAATCGCAGTACGCCCTAGGTCGGCACGCTCGTATTCCGGTTCTGGGCAATGTGTGGTCACAAGACAACTGAAATCTGCTATCCAGCATATGCATGCAAGTGCACCCAGATTTCATGATGTTAAGGAAATGATATAGATTACATACGGCAACACCATATAATGCTTTAACGCGCTGCAGCAACTGCAAGCCGCGCATCTCGAGCGTATATGTGCTTTACTTGCAGCGGGCCGATATTCCAATAGACCGCGGTCGCAGCTGCCTAGTCGTACAAGTTTGAAATGAGGTTTTGCATCCTAATTTTATTTGTCCATAAAGTGCACAAAGTTTGGCCATTCATTGCCTTCATTATCTTTTATCAATGCCAGTATATCTTCATCTTCGCTGTCAGAAGTTCTTGAAAGGCAATCATCAAGGATCGCGGCAAGCAGATCAGGCTTTTTTCGTGCGGACGCCATTTGTCGTCTGCTTGTCTGCAACGCCTGCTGGGATTGCTCCCATGCGCACCGCCGATTTTGTCGGTGCGCCTTGGGGCAACAAAAAAGTGCCCCCAGACGGTGCGCCCCATTTATCGAAGATGTCCGGTGCGCACCGGTGCAATTTATCGAACATAACACTTCGCACCGGTGCGCACCGGTGCGCACCGGTGCGCACCAGTGCTGTTTATCGAATATGCCATAAGAAACCCCTTTCATAAACAACGTTAGCAAGATGGACGTCTCACTCTTTGGAGCGTAAGTGGCTGTTCGCATTCTTTATTTATTCGAACTAGCTTCTTACCTGAGACGAGTATCGACTGTTACTGCAAGATAAGGTTCCCTGCACGCCTGTGAACGCATTTCTTTTTGCGGCCGGAAAGATAAATACGTGTGGGTCCGAACAGTGATCGCGCCTCGCTGTTGCTTTTTTTTTTTTTCAGCAGCAGCAGCAGCAGTCAGTTTCTTTTTTCCCACTGAAAACGTTAGATTACCTTATCACTACCTGCAGAGCAAGTAACGATGCAGTTTACAAGGGCAGCGCCAGCTTCTGCCGAAAATAGCTGGCGGATTTGTCTGCATGGAGACTTTCCTGACGCTGAATCAGAATTTGACAGCCACTTTTTTTTCACAGCATAACACGGTCTCCTGAAATGCTTGTAGCTGTTTGCTTTCTCAGTAAATCATTGTAAGGCGAGTGCGTCGGTGGCCAATGCTCGTCACATGTCACGGTCCCAGTGCTGTAGGCGGCTTCGTTGGGGCGTAAGTTGGGGCTCTTTCCTCGTTGGCGTTGCATAACCCTCCTCGCAGCGCCGCCTCTCCTCCTCCGCTCTAAGAGCGTGGTTGTCGTATTTTCCCGTTTTCGTTTGTTTACTGGATGTTTCTATTGCACTGATCTGTGCACCTTGTTTGAATTATTCGTTGCGGCGACATGGGTTTTCTCACATCGAACACTGATACCGCGCAAACGTTACCACGTTCAGGGATTGCCGGATAAGTATTGTATTTGGCATTCGAGGAAAAAGACAAGAAATTAATTTATGCTTTCAGCAAATGCAGCGCGAATGAAACAATCTAGATGCACCATCAGTATTCTCCACTGATCTCCACGGGAGCTGGATGCCGCATCGAGCTAGAGTTCCTGTATATGCTACATCGGGCTAGGGAGCCTGCATGTACCGGTTTTTAGGGTGGTGCCAGCCTTTGTAGGCGTTCATGCCGCCGGTCGCCAGAATTCCGCTGAATGTCGCGGTTGGTCGCGGACGGCGCTGTTGCCAGCTCCCCCTGCCGCCATTTTGATTCTCAGATAGGCCACTGCCACCCGCCAGTCCAACGCGACGCAGCGAGTGCGATAGGTACTCCTCGCATTGCCAAGCCTGACGTTCCCTATTTTGTGTGGATCGGTCGGCGCTACAGCGACGTGAAGAAGCTGGCAGCCAGTCTGCTTTCGTGTTTCGCAAAGAATTGAATTCTGTGTTGTGTGGGATGCTCCCACAACGACGAGAATCATGACCAGCTGCTGCGTACCACAGTGCTCGAACAACAGCCGCAACGGCGTGCGAATGTTCCGTTTTCTGGCCAGCCCTACCAGAAGAAAACGCTGGCTTGCACAAATCAAGCGAGACCGATGGACACCGACCGCCTTGGCATACGTACGTATGCAGTGTGAATATTGCTCCAATCCTTATGCGGGTCCAGAGTGATTTTTGGCATACAGTATGAAGTCTTGTTGCATGCTTACATCAAGAATATCAACAGTCGACTGACAAGTCAGTGTTTGGTTTGGTTTATGAGGGTTTAACGTCCCGAAGGGACTCTGGCTATGAGGGATGACATAGTGTAGCGCTTTGTATAATTTCGGCCACCTGTAGTTCTGTAGCCTGCGCAGGCATTGCACAAGTACACGGGCCTCTAGCATTTCGTCTTCATCGAAAGGCGACCGCCGCGGCGGGATCAGACCCGCGTATTTCGGGCCAGCAGCCGAGCATTTCACCATTCAGCCACCGCGGCGGCCTAACGAGCGAATGTGTGTCGGGATTCGTGCTACAGCACACTGAATTTTGCGTACGTAATGCCCTCGTAAACAGCACTGCCTAGCCTCAATAATTGCCTGCAGCAGCAGAAGCAGCACATAAAGATGAAAACGATTTTAACTGCACGAGCCCCGCACAGCAAGGTTTGGAATTGTTGCTGTTTGCACCTTGAACGTTGCGGCGACGGCACTAACCTGAAATATATCTCGCTGGCATTCTATGTCTGCGCAAACGTTCTCATGCACTTATTCAAGCACAATAATCAAGTTCAAAAGAGGAGGAAAAGTGAATCTGGAAACCGCGCGCAGACGCAGAATAAATAAAAAACGGAACCTTCGGCCGGGTTCATGTTGGCTGCTTTAGGAATAATATAGTGTGATATTATGGCACTATATTCATAGTGATATAGCTTGATTGCTGTTATTCTGAAAATGGTCGTGCTCCCATGGCCAGAGCAAGAAATTTGTCGATACAAAATGTTGCAAGAGGCCATGTGAAAGGGAATAGGCAACGGCTGCAGCAGGCTGTAGATATTGAGCAGTGCATTTATTTACAGTGGGTGCATTTCCAGGCCTTTTAAACAAGTTCGACTTCCTTGCTAATGCCAGCGTAGTTACGAGTAACTCTAATTTATTTTGGGGTTACTATTTGACATGTTATGTGCTCTAGTGGAGGGCTGTCGTACACACTGCTATCATTCCTGCATAGATAGGATGCCTATGAAAAACAGCTTTCCCCTTCATGATGCATAAGTAGTGATATTGATACGTGGCGGCAAGCCGATGAATACAGGCGACTTGATGGTAGGTGAAAGATTATTTTAATGGCTGCAGGCCTAGCGCGAGCGCTCCGTCCCGCGCCACTGCCTGCTTCTTCGTTGTCTTCTGCGTAACAATATATTTTCAGACTCTACACGCTTACACTTGTAGCTGCTTGGCACAACGTGCTATGAGAATCGAAGGATTGGTGATACACTGGTGATATTTACTAAATTTCTGTGTTGCAGGCCCACTTTGAGGACTGCAGCTTTGAACAGAAAAGGAAGGATAACTGGAAGAAGCTAACAAGAAATGCCATCCCAAGTTTGTTTGCTTTTCGTCGTGAGTGTTTATGCCAATATCGATGTAGGATTGTGGGTTTTCAATTCTTTTGAAAATTCATGCTTGTTGGTGCTTATCACAGCTTTAGCAGGCCTCCACAATTGGCAGAAAGGATATATGTAGAATTTAACCCGACGCATAATGGGTATTCGGGAGGTGTGTGCGTGTGTTTTGCGTGTGTGGATTCATGCGTATGCGTGCATGTGTACGTGCATTGGTGGGAGAGAGAGTGGTGTACAGTGAATGTGCACCACAGAAGTGAACATATCGGGCACGTGGCAATGACGATCACTTTAGACAAATAAATATAAGTCTGCACCATATTTAATTTTAATTCAAGCTCATTGCAGCCTAAATATGCTTATGCATACTGTCAGGCACTACCTTTTGGTAATAAGGCCACTTATGCAGGTGTGAAAAAGTGAAATGAGGAATAAAAACAATTAAATGAAGATAACAGAGATGGCAGCACCCCATGGAACATGACGGTTTTGCTGCGCTCTGCGGATTGCCTCCAAAGCAATGGTGAGGAAGCATGGCTGGAAAAAGCAGCACGAAAACACGACGAACACAGAAGCTGACAGGACAGGCGCTGAACTATCAACAGTTTATTGAGAGCAACGAGCGCCTTTTTAAATGCCAGCCAGTACCTACCTGACATCGCAAAAACAGTAAAAGCAAACAAAGCAAAAAAAATACTGAAATCAAAACATGATCCATCAAGACCCTTATCAATGGATGGTGTTTTGATATGCAGATATCTGTGCTTTGTTTGTTTTACTCTTTTTTTCTGGTGTCACGTGGGCCTTGGCTGGTATTTAAAAAGCTGCTTATTGCTCTCAATAAATCATTGGCAGTTTGAAACCTGTCCTGTCAACTTGTGTGTTCGTCCTCGTCTTTTCGCACTGCTTCCTCTGGCAATGCAACCCAACCAAGCCCAAACCACAACTCTTGTACAGGTGGTGAGGATGACTAATGCATAAAAAATACATGCTGGTTGCCACAATGTACAGTTCAAAATTTGGCCACGACTTCTTCACGTAGCAGCAATTCCAAGCTTTAGGCCTCTCTCGGCGACCAAAAAAGAGCTGCAGATTTTTTACCAGGCTAAAATTAAGTAACCATGCATCAGTGTGCATTATATGTGCCGCAGAGACAACTTACAGCTCTGGTTCCTTTGAAAGATTGACATGCGAAAATAGGTAATGACTTGCCAGGCGCTTTCCCACTTTGCACCTGGGACTTCACGGGGGCTAGTTTGTGTGATGGGCTGCTGGCGACTAAAGTTACTGCTGGAAGGCAGATTGTAAAATAGTGTGCCTTCAATTCTTGTCGGCTCGTACGTTCGATGCTTACATCAAGTTAATGTACAGATTGTTATGTTTTTGTGGCCGCATCAATTACGTAATTGCTGATATTACTTAGAGTTTCTGGAAACTTAATATACTGTCACCTTTTGATTGAAGGCCTAAGGGCAAGTTCTTTCAAGAGCCAGTCCAAATAACATAAGGATGTGTGTTGTCTTCATGGCACCATTACATATGTAAAACCTTATGTCTTCCGTGATATTTTCATATGCTGCAGTAGGGAAAAAAACCATGATTCTTCGTACTACTTTGCAGAAAGCCAGCTAATGTGTTCTGAGTGCACTTATTCGCACCATTCACGGTCATGAGGAGTGCGATTTGCTCCTCATGAAGGACATACCATTCTGCGCTAGAATGAGGACCAGCATCATGATCTTATTCTAGTGTTGCCCATTCCATTTCAGGGTATTAGAAGTTGCCACAATCGCATTCTTTACAATTCCTTGGAATGCCATAATTTAGCCCATCCCACTGCTGAATGGCCGAGCAGTTGGTTTCTATTCCTTTAAGTCCTCAACATAAAAACTGCCACTTGATTTCCGAGTTAACAACAAACACAATATAAAGCTGCTGTTATTGGGTACGTCAAGAACTGCAAAACACGTCACTAGAATCGAGGGTTGGTAGCAGTTTGCTGACAATCTCGTACAGAACAACCGCCTTTTTAATTCACCAAAGGGCAGTATTTTCTCCACTTATTATAGTATATGCACAGTCAGCATGTTGTGTTGATGGCTGGCTCTTGTGCTGTGCTAGGGGAAACTGCAAATATGTTGCTGCTTCATTCCATTTTATTACAGAGCTTATAGTGTGCAATCTTACTATCTGCTTCACATATCACGACACCAACGCCATAAGACAAGTTTTAGCTAACTCACAGGCAGGTCGGCTGTACCTTCCTCAGATCGGCATGCACTCAAGCCATTAACATGGAGTGAGATGTTATCATACCAATGAGGAACAGTAGGGCAGAGTCACTGAACAGCGTTAACAGTTCTGCATTGACTCTGAGAAAAATCACGACCCGTTCCAAATTCTGGTCATTTTGCTTGTTGATTGCCCTGGCATTACCCTAACTTTATCTGTTTGACACAGGAGGTTTATTTATCACCCCCTAAATATGCTGACACAAGTTATCACATTTTTCTGAGTGTCTCCGAGGTTCATGCAATGCTGTACCAAATGTAGGCTGCTGGCCCTTAGTGGACGTTTTGAGCACTGGCTACAGCGTTTGGCTGTTTTCTACACTTGATGCAAACAAATTGAATAATACAAGTGTACTCGGATTTGCGGATGAGAAGTGCAGTGCTGCCACTTTTTTTCGGCCCCAAAGCAGATGGGTCAGTTGATCTAAGACTCACTCACATATAGCGCACAGACTGGGCGACACATGTCATGGTGAGAGCCCTGGCAAAATAAATAAATATGGTGAGGGAGTTCCTTGACACGAGCGACCAACTTATGCATAAGCACCTGAAACCAAATTCTTACTTGTTAACAATTTTTTGCAGCTGTGCCAAAACGCCGCAAGCCACCAAATCGTCTCTTCCAAGAAGCAGCCTCGGCAACGCGGAGGCAACTGAACTGGCTGCTAATAATGGACCTACAAGCCAGTGTGGTGGCGTACCAAACCTGTGCCCTGATGAGATGGCAGCTGAACATGTAGAAGATCAGCTTTCTGAGAATTGTGACAGTCATGAGGTCCACTCACCGCACCAGCATGACAACTCGAATGTGTGTCATATGCCAGGCAGCTGTAGAACAAGCAGCTCTGCATGCTCACCAACTTTGCAGCCCTGCATGCGTTCACCAACTTCGATACCATTAGAGGAAAACACTCGCCTGCCAAGGTGTGTAGTTGTCAGCTGCAGTGTTGACAGTGATGAGGACGAGGAGCCTTCACAGAGGACTACTACTGCCGCGTGTAGTAAGTTAAGCAGCATTTATGCTGCCACTACCATCACTCCGGAAATTTCTGTTGCCAGCAGTCTAGATTATGGAAATAAGTGCAGCTCCTCATCCCTCCCCCATGCATCCACTGAGCCCTCTAGCCACACTTTGGGTAACCTCAGTGGTAGCACTTCTCAGAACATGCTCCCTTCACTACAGCTGAACGACATTAATTCAGAGTGCAATGGCATATTGGTGCCAGAACTGCCACCAGAAGAAATGGCAGAGTCCTGTGCCAACCCCGAAACTTCCAGTCCCGTCTTGTTCGCTTTGTCTGGAAACGACACCAGCAAAAAACTAGAATCTGCACGCAATATATCACTGCAGAGCTGAAGAAAAGGTACAGCGACTTAACACGGAAGTACAAGAGGCTAGAAATGCTGCACAACCAGGCAAAGGCCTCTACTCGAAGCCTCAAACGACAAGTTAAGTCTGAACGCCAAAAACATGACTCCATGTCCAAGATGACATTCCTAAATGAAGACCAAAAGAAGGTAATGACCAGAAAAACAAACAGGATGCGTTTGGTCTGAAAAAACAATCAGAACATCGCTGCAAATCAAGCATGCATGTGGTGCAGCTGGTTATGAACTTCTGCGCTCATTATTGTATCCCCTGCCTTCAAACAGAACCCTGATCAGGAGGTTACAAAACATTCACTTCCTTCCAGGCGTCCTCGATGAAGTGTTCGATGTATTAAAACGGAAAGTGGAGGCCATGTAAGATATTGAAAAGGACTGTGTCCTTTTCATGGATGAAATGGAAATCGCTCAAGGGTACGAGCATGACCATGCTTTAGAGTACCTTTTTGGCAGCACAACCCTGCCCGACATGCCAGACAATGTTGCAAATCACGCGTTAGTGTTTATGGTAGGTGGCCTAAATAAACGCTATAAGCATGTGGTTGCATACCACCTCACAGGCAGATCTACTGATGGACGGCTGCTGAAAGGCTCCACAGCATATCACTACGAGTCCTTGCTGTAACCAGTGATATGGGATCAGCAAATCGTGCAGTGTGGCGGTTGCTAGGGCTTTCTAGCCACCGAAGCTCTGAAACAGCAGCATACCTCACCCTCACCTTGAAGGTAGGCTGCTTCATTTTATGGCAGACCCAGCATATGTTATAAAAAAACCTTTGGGCTCAGCTTCTGCGGGTCAGCTCTTTCTACTTGAGCACTAACACAGTGACCCAGCAGGGTCTTCCTGGCAACAAAGTCGACATTAAGGATGTAGAGGAAGTACTCCAGCATGACTCTGATAACGACCTTAAGATAGCAAATGGCTTGTCTGTTGTCCATGTGAGCAGTGGACATTTTACCAAAATGAAAGTAAGCATTGCTGTACAGCTTTTTCGAGAAGCCCCTGCTGGTTTTCGCTACCTAATCCAGAAAGGAAAGCTTCCAGTAGAAGCAGAGGCAACGGCTTGGTTTTTGGAGCTACTTTGGAGATGGTATAGTTTAATGTCGTCCCGTCATCCTGTGCTTGCTCTGAGCAAGATAGATGTTGCCAAGTATGAAGACGCGATAGCAACGCTTCACCTTGCCCGACATACGTTGCGACATGTGAAGATGGGAACGGCACACTGGAAGCCGTCCCAGGCAGGCCTTCTGATCTCCACATCTGTTGTACTTAGCCTTGCAGAAGAACTTCTGTACCACCGTGGGTACACATACATCCTGATCGATTGAGCCAGGACTGCCTGGAAAACAGTTTCTCAATCGTGCGGATGAAAAAGCCTACCCCAAGTGCATACGATGTGAAATGTGCTTTGAAGCTAGTTTGTGTAGGGCAGTTTCTGCATACACCGAAATCATCTAGCTATGACACTGACGACAGCCTGCACCTCGCCGACCTTCTTGGACCAACTCTTCGAATGCAGCTTGTGGAGTTTGAGGGTGACGAGGAGCAGCTAGAGGACCTTATTATTGAGGAAGTTTCTTCAACTGAATGTGACATTCTCGCTTACTTTGGAGGATTTCTTCTCAAGGCTGTATTGAAAGCAACTGGGAATTGCGAGCCATGCAGAGCAGTATTAGTTGGAGAAAAGGAAAGCTACAACGCCCTCATCAACTTAAAGGAGTGCGTAAAGGGGGCTCACAACCTAATCAGGCCAAGCAATGCTGTGATGGGTGTTCTGGTTCAAGAAGTACTTTGAGTTGGGCTAATTGGTTCATATCTTGAAAGTAGTTCGGACGGCGCGAAAACAACAAAGACAAAGGAGACACGAACACGAACAATGGCACCCGTCCTGTTGTGTTCGTGTCTCCTTTGTCTTTGTTGTTTTCGCGCCGTCCGTTCTGGTTCACTTTGAGGAACATTTCAAGGCCTTTGTCACAGCTGATACCATCTTGGACATGAAGGCTCCATTCAGAACCATATCAAGGTTCCTGGCTGAAAACGTGGAGGTTAATCTCGAAGGAGTGTGTAGTTGTCACAAAGAAAAAGTTGAAAGGTTGCTTTTGGAGAAGTATGCTCGCTCACGCTTGCGAATGCATCTTCGCCAGCAAATGGCTCGATGTGTTGAGGCACATTCCAGCAAGACGTGTGCTGGAATAAACCTATCATAGGTCAAGGAAAAGAATCGGGAAAGGTTTTTGTAGGCTGCTCTTTCTAATTCTGAACCAAGTGGCATAGTCTGAATACATACTGTTTCTGGGTTGTCTGCTGGATGCAACATATTGATTTCTTTCCTTTTTTTACTTTGCATGGCAGTAGTTATTAATATAAAACATTTTAAAGTAGGCACTTGACCACTGTGCCGCATAAGCAAGTTTTGCCTAATGTGTAAAGCCATCAGCCAGACAATAGGTCAAATATGTTACTTCATAAGTGAACTTCCTGTTAGAAGACTTCGATGAGCAACACACTGCACACCTACCTGCTGTATTTGTGCATGGGCCACCGTTACATTCACTGTATGTAAACGTCTCCACATCATGCTGCTTTACAGTACAATCCTAACTCTCCTTTCTAATCTCTTACATTTTGTGTTAATGGTGTACCGTTGTGCCACACTGATAGGACCTCTGTTGATATGGATGACTCGAATTATGGACACCTTTTCTGGGGACCAACTTTTCAATGCATTTACCCCTCATTAATATGGAAACTCGCTGTCCGGACTATCGACAGCGTGAATATGCACGGAGCCCACTGGGACCCATGCATTTTTGTCCCATTAATACGGACAATGATAACAAAATTCTGATTCTCTCTACCAGATGTTCTGCCCCATGCGTTCTGAGTGTAGAACAGCAGCAACAGGCAGTGCAAAATTGCAGATTATACTGTAGTGATGGTCTTTATATGTGGCTTCGTGTTTCTATAGTGGCGAGGTCATGCACCTTGCTCATCATTGCACACGTTGCATGAATGGCTGCAAAAAAACTTCGGATGAGCAGTAGAGCGCCATAACCACTGAGCCACCGCGGCGGCTGCCGGCAATCAGGTGCAATAGAGCATGCAAAAAGAGCTGAAGAGGCTAGATCACAGGACATACTCACAGCAGGAAAAAACGACGGACGAGAAGAGGCGAGACAAACACAGCGCTAAATTAACAGTGCCGATCCCATCGAATACCCATACGAACGAATGAGCTGGGACCAGATTTCGCCGAGAATGCAGCCTTCCTACCTTCCGTCGTCATCGTTTTGAAGTTAAATTGTAGCAACGTGCGGCATATTGAACTGCGGTAACAGCTCTCGGTTTCGAGTGTGGAAATGCATGCACATGCAAGCGGTACCAGCGCTCCTGAACACCTGCAGAGAATCAAAATGGCTGCGCGCCAAATTTAGCGGCCGATCCCAGTAAAAAAAAACAATTGAGATTTCCAATTGGAACCAGTTGATTTTTGGGCACCATTGGAACCAATTGGCTAGAAACCAATTGGAAAGACCAATTGGTTCCAGTTGGCTTTTGAGCCAATTGGTTCCAATGGTGTCTGAAAACCAATTGGTCCCAATGGTTTTTTTGACTGGGTAGTGCCAATCAACATTTTTCTACGGAATTGAAATTAACATGCTCTTATGGAAATCAAAGCCAACAGACACACATACATCACACACAAGCAACACTGCACATTCAGGCACTAGTAGCATACATTATCTCAATATGTACATCCAGAGAACACACTTCTGCTCCAACTTATATACCCAATTTATTAGGCTGTCATGCTGGGGCCGGTGGTGCTTGCCCACTGAGCGCAGTTATTTAATTTAATTTCAGCTCCAGTGGTGGTGTAGGTGATGAGTACAATTTATTAGGCTAAGCTGCTGATAGCTCTTATTGTAAGTACCATATTAGTTCTACCTTTTTCGTCAAACATGCAAACATTCATTGGATAAATTGGGTGCAATGGGTAAGATCAATTGGGCTCACCAATTGGAAACCCACATGATCCAATTGGGTAGCCCATTTGGACCGTCCAATTAGAACACCATTCCAATTGGAAACTGAACTCGTCCAATTGGAACCCATTGGAAATCCAATTGGTTCCAATGGTTTTTTTTGACTGGGATACGTCTCACTATGTTGGCCACCATAGTCTCACGGCGGTTTGTCCGCCAGATTTGGGGGCGGCCTGCAGCGATATATTCAGAGATGTCACCACCCTAAAAACCGGTACATGCAGGCTACCTACATATGCGAAATGCGCAGCGCCATCTCGTTTACAAGCTGAGAGTTAGGTCCGCCATCTTGGTTGTGGCGAGGAAGTGGCATAACTGGCATTACTCTATGGGAAGCGGAGACTGCGCAAGGCCCGCGCGGATTCACAATCCGCTGGTCGACCCACATCATATAGCGAAAATGCCGACACACTGCTGTGTCCCCTGGTGTAAACAGCGAGGACCCAAGGATCCAGGCGGTAACAAGGTGCGTGGTATTTGCTTTCACACACGCGTAATCCGTGCCCGAGAGGCAGGGAAACATCGGACGCACCCTTGTTAATAGTCGTCTCATTGAAAAAAGATAACCTCGAGTTAACTACAAATGACTTTACCTGTTAGAGAAGTAACGTGTTGTACCTTAACTGATGTTAGTGAAAGTTTTGAAAGGCTTCCTTTCTTTTTCACGTCAACCCCGCGGTGTTTGTCTGCGGACCTTTTTTGTTTACCCTCAGCCGTGGCAGCAGCCTTGTCGGAGCAAATTCAGATGCTGTGAATGTGCAGAGGCTGTGAATATTAGCCCAGTCAAAAAAAAACCATTGGAACCAATTGGATTTCCAATGGGTTCCAACTGGACGAGTTCAGTTTCCATATGGTTCCAATTGGAATGGTGTTCCAATTGGACGGTCCAAATGGACAATCCAATTGGACCATTTGGGTTTCCAATTGGAAACCCAAATGGTCCAATTGGATTGTCCATTTGGACCGTCCAATTGGAACACCATTCCAATTGGAACCATATGGAAACTGAACTCGTCCAGTTGGAACCCATTGGAAATACAATTGGTTCCAATGGTTTTTTTTGACTGGGCTAATATTCACAGCCTCTGCACATTCACAGCATCTGAATTTGCTCCGACAAGGCTGCTGCCACGGCTGAGGGTAAACAAAAAAGGTCCGCGTGTTCCAATCGGATGGTCCAAATGGACCATTTGGGTTTCCAATTGGTGAGACCAATAGACGATATGCGAAATGCGCAGCGCCATCTCTCGGCGCTCCGAGAACTAAGTCCTCCATGTTGGCACGGTACAGAAAACGAAACCGCTGCCCAGCGTTGGGTTAAAACGGCTGCGCTTCGTTTGAAAAGTAAAATTCCGATGCAGTGTTGCGCTACCCTCTCCACTGTGAAAAGACACTACGATGCGTGCCAGAACTAGGTGCGTTCAAGCTTTTCACTTTTCTATTTTTTACTCCGTCCTAACGTTTTAGTAACACAAAACGCCATGCGAGGTATCGTGTCAGCACGCGGATCAGTGCGCAGCTCTCGCTTTCTGCGCTGATTTGTGACAAATCTCTCGAGGTGATTTGCGTTTAAATTAAGATAAGGACCACAGCCTTTGTTGTCTCTGATCAAAATTAGAAGCCGATTTCGTGCATTTATCAACTCTCTGGTCGGGCGTGAATATATATATATATAGACGCATACTTGAACAACGTAATAGAGAAGGTAATTTTTTTGAGCGGGCCAATCGCTCGTGCCGTGGCGGATTAAGTTCACTCGAAGAACCATACGCCGATTACTGCTTAGTTTGCTACGTGTTCAGTTAAGTTTTTCCCGTGTTCAATTAGTTTTAGAAGGGCGAGCAAACTCTCTGGACCATATACGCATATGTTATGCGCGTTAAGGAGTCTTTGTGAAGCAATACACCCTACGTATAAAAACTGAGGTGCGAATGGTTTATTTCTTGAGGATTCCTATACCTTCGATATCTGCGGCGACGAAAATCTTTAAAAAAATAAAGAAGCGAATAATATAGCTACTTTATTATGAAGGAGGGACGCATTTCGAAGCTAGAAAGTACGTGCAACAGTGTTCTGAAAACGCTTCAGGCCATCAGATTTTACTATCGTTGTGGCAAGCTCCAACAGCTTGCTTCGCAACAAAGCCATTTGTCCAAGTTTGGGAGTAAGCTAATTAATATTCGGAAGAAACCGAACATGCTAATTTCGCCCCTGCACACACAGCTTTACCAGCGTATCGAGTCCGTGCATGCACCTACAGCTGTAACATCTTTCTCTAATCAAGCCGCCGCGGTGGCTCAGTGCTTATCTGAAAAAAAAAAGAAGCTGCGTCTTTGCTAACAATATTTTGAATTATATGTGCATGCCTACTTTCCTCTTGTTAATGTCGACTGACTGCGTCTTAAGCAGGACGCGGTTTCAACGAATTGTGGTGAAAATCAACCGACGCCGGGCTCTGAAACGGTGACGTTGAAAACCGCGGATGCGCATTGCACATTACAGTAGAGGAATCGAATTACGCAGCTGGTCGGGGGTCTTGTGTGATTATACTGCAATGCACGAAGCTCCTGGCGTCGGCGCGAACGAAAGTTCGCACTGTCAGAGAAGTTTGTCAACACACGTGCGCACTCAGCGCAAAACAACCGCTCGCTACTCTACCAGATGAATTCGCGTCCACCTGGGAATAAAATAGCCATGATAATGCGTGATGCTTGAACTGGTGCTTTAATGCGAGCATTAAAACGACAACAGCACACGGTCACGGTTCGACTTTCCGACCCACTTTCGAGTGCGGATTATTACGATCATCAGCGCCAGACTTCAAGCGAAGCTGAGGATGCGGTAGGAGGAAGCTGGCGCTTATTGAAAGCACCTACATTTGGTCGAAGATCAGCTGTGAAAACAACGCAGCAGCTGAAGCTTGCCTGTTGAAATTCCACTCGCAAGAAGAAAGTACGCATAGCAAACGATGCACCAGCTCGACCGCGCCAAGATGGAAATCGGAAGTTGTGGGCGCGGTGTTGCCAGACCGCCAAGCAATTTCGCATATCGTCTCTTGGTCCGCCGAACTGCACCCAATTTATCCAATGAATGTTTGCATGTTTGACGAAAAAGGTAGAAAAATATGGTACTTACAATAAGAGCTATCAACAGCTTAGCCTAATAATTTGTACTCGTCACCTGCACCACCGGCCCCAGCATGAGAGCCTAATAAATTGGGTATATATGTTGGAGCAGAAGTGTGTTCTCTGGATGTACATATTGAGCTAATGTATGCTACTAGTGCCTGAATGTGCAGTGTTGCTTGTGTGTGATGTATGTGTGTCTGTTGGCTTTGATTTCCATAAAAGCATGTTAATTTCAATTCCGTAGAAAAATGTTGATTGGCACTACCCAGTCAAAAAAACCATTGGGACCAATTGGTTTTCAGACACCATTGGAACCAACTGGCTCAAAAGCCAACTGGAACCAATTGGTCTTTCCAATTGGTTTCTAGCCAATTGGTTCCAATGGTGCCCAAAAATCAACTGGTTCCAATTGGAAATCTCAATGGTTTTTTTTGACTGGGAGGGACATGGCGCTCGCTCTTGTGAGCCCGTGGTCACAAGGACTGCATTAATGCTTCGCTCGGCATGAATCGCGCCGCAGTTGAGATGCCGGATAGTGCGGATAAAGCGATGGGCGCACATTCTCGCGCCGGTGGCACACGGGCACTTGCGATCGTGATCACTGTGGTCCAACTAACCGAACCGCACTGAGTTTGCCGAGCTCTAGCGCACAACACGATCGCCTACGATTGCGGCCGATCGCAATATCCGTATCGCGAAAAATCGCGATCGAAGGTGCCCGCTTGACGGATATGCAGCCTGGTAACAAATACTTGCACCGTTGCAGTAAAACTATGTTTGTTGTCCGAAGTATTTTTAAATGTCGCGCGCAGGTCACAGTAGTCATGTATTGCACATATGGGTTACTGATGAATTATTTGTTGATGTAGGTTTTACCCAAGCAACCACAGATGTCCATCGGACGGCCGTCGGCCGTCCGTTTCGGATGTTCCGTACGGCCGATGGACGTCCGCAAACAGCCGGTGGACGTCCGTCGGCCGTCCGACAGGCGTCCAAAGGGACATGTTTGTATGGCCAACAGACGTCGACTTCGGACGTCCGTTAACGGATCTTTCTCGGATGTTTGCATATATGGCGCATGCATGCTTTTTCCCGCCCCCGAGGCAATAAAATGTAAAAGGAATTGTACACCGGGCATATTTTATTTGGGTAGTACATCAGCACAGGACTGAATTATATAAAACTTCGAGCGCACACCCATCTTCCATGATGAAGCGGAAGCAAACAGCATTCTGGAAAAAAAAGAAAAAGGTTATTCCAGTAGACCATGATAACTTCAAAAATGCTCGGAAACTTTGTTTTGGTATTCCCGTAGCTCATGCAACCCAACATAGTCATCCTCCTTGACACGACAAGGTATTCTATGCTTGAAAGAGGCCAAGAACAAGGAAGTTTAGCATTTTTCATGATGATATCAGGCCTACAACCCACTTGTTATATGCAGTACCCTGCTCGAGTAATACCTACCTTTTCCATTATAGTAGTGGCCCACTGCTGAGGAAACGTTTCAGAGTTCAAGCCAGAATATTGCCAGCTTTGATCCACTTCGAAAGCAGTATATAGGTGATAGGAGCACGACAGCCATCTTCTAAGACATGAGTGGTGCTGCACAAAACCAAACATAGAACAGAGATGTCAAGACCAGCGGCTTAAGTGGCAGCCTTGCAACTCACCTTTAGCCCGCATTCAGTCGTTCTCATCATGGCTAGAAGTGCTGCACATTGTGTGTCTAGAGGAGAAAGAGGAAAAGGTGTGAGAAGGCCGGACACTGCAGAGTAATGAGACCTACCCTTTGCAATAGTAGTGAGGCATCGTTGAGGAAACGTTTCCCAGTTCAATCCAGAATACTGGCAGCTTTGTTCCATCTTTAAAAGCAGTATATAGGTGGTAGGGGCGTAACAGCCGTCTTCTACGACATGAGTGGTGCTGCACAAAACCAGACATAGAACAGGGACGTCAAGACCAGCGGCCTAAGTGGCAGCCTAGCAACTCACCTTTAGCCTGCATTCAGTCATTCTCATCATGGCTAGAAGTGCTGCACATTGTGTGTAGAGGAGAAAGAGGAAAAGGTGTGAGAAGGCCAGACACTGCAGAGTAATGAGACCTACCCTTTGCAATAGTAGTGAGGCACCGTTGAGGAAACGTTTCCCAGTTCAATCCAGAATACTGGCAGCTTTGTTCCATCTTTAAAGGCAGTATATAGGTGGTAGGAGCGTAACAGCCGTCTTCTACAACATGAGTGGTGCTGCACAAAACCAGACATAGAACAGGGACGTCAAGACCAGCGGCCTAAGTGGCAGCCTAGCAACTCACCTTTAGCCTGCATTCAGTCATTCTCATCATGGCTAGAAGTGCTGCACATTGTGTGTCTAGAGGAGAAAGAGGAAAAGGTGTAGGAAGGCCTGACACTGCAGAGTAATGAGACCTACCCTTTGCAATAGTTGTGAGGCATCGTTGAGGAAACGTTTCCCAGTTCAATCCAGAATAGCTTTGTTCCATCTTTAAAAGCAGTATATAGGTGGTAGGGGCGTAACAGCCGTCTTCTACGACATGAGTGGTGCTGCACAAAACCAGACATAGAATAGGGACGTCAAGACCAGCGGCCTAAGTGGCAGCCTAGCAACTCACCTTTAGCCTGCATTCAGTCATTCTCATCATGGCTAGAAGTTCTGCACATTGTGTGTCTAGAGGAGAAAGAGGAAAAGGTGTAGGAAGGCCGGACACTGCAGAGTAATGAGACCTACCCTTTGCAATAGTAGTGAGGCACCGTTGAGGAAACGTTTCCCAGTTCAATCCAGAATACTGGCAGCTTTGTTCCATCTTTAAAGGCAGTATATAGGTGGTAGGAGCGTAACAGCCGTCTTCTACAACATGAGTGGTGCTGCACAAAACCAGACATAGAACAGGGACGTCAAGACCAGCGGCCTAAGTGGCAGCCTTGCAACTCACCTTTAGCCTGCATTCAGTCATTCTCATCATGGCTAGAAGTGCTGCACATTGTGTGTCTAGAGGAGAAAGAGGAAAAGGTGTAGGAAGGCCAGACACTGCAGAGTAATGAGACCTACCCTTTGCAATAGTAGTGAGGCATCGTTGAGGAAACGTTTCCCAGTTCAATCCAGAATAGCTTTGTTCCATCTTTAAAATCAGTATATAGGTGGTAGGGGCGTAACAGCCGTCTTCTACGACATGAGTGGTGCTGCACAAAACCAGACATAGAACAGGGACGTCAAGACCAGTGGCCTAAGTGGCAGCCTTGCAACTCACCTTTAGCCTGCATTCAGTCATTCTCATCATGGCTAGAAGTTCTGCACATTGTGTGTCTAGAGGAGAAAGAGGAAAAGGTGTAGGAAGGCCGGACACTGCAGAGTAATGAGACCTACCCTTTGCAATAGTAGTGAGGCATCGTTGAGGAAACGTTTCCCAGTTCAATCCAGAATAGCTTTGTTCCATCTTTAAAAGCAGTATATAGGTGGTAGGGGCGTAACAGCCGTCTTCTACGACATGAGTGGTGCTGTACAAAACCAGACATAGAACAGGGACGTCAAGACCAGCAGCCTAAGTGGCAGCCTTGCAACTCACCTTTAGCTTGCATTCAGTCATTCTCATCGTGGCTAGAAGTGCTGCACATTGTGCGTCTAGGGGAGAGAGGAAAAGGTATGAGAAGGGCCGATATTACAGGAAATATTGCAATCTACCTGTTTCTTCAGTAGTGGCCCATAGTAGAGGAAATGTTTTCCAGTCGAAGCAGGAATAATGTAAGTTGTTGTGCAGTCTTCAAAGGCAGAAAGTATGGGCAGACGCCTAACAGACATCCCAAGCCAGAAGTTGCTGCAGTGGCTCCGTTGTTATGGTTCTCAGCTGCTGACCCGAAAGACTGGGGTACGATCCAGGTGGAAGCAGTTGCATTTTGATGGAGCAAAACTCTAGATGCCCGTGTACTGTGCGATCTCAGTGCATGGTAAAGAACCTCAGGTGGTCTAAATTATCTGGAGATTTCCACTTAGCCTGAGTCACTTTAGGACATTAAACCCCATAAACCAAAGTTATCTCCAGCGACACTGGGCTGAATCTGGGTTTACGCAATAATGGAATCCAGTCTCGGAAATTTGTCAAAATGGAAATGAGGCAGGCAAACCTCTAAAAGTTAACCTGTGTGTAGCAGGGGCATAACTATCATCTTCTCTGACAAAGGAGTCTGGGCTGCATTTTTTGACAGAGGAAGCCTCACTAGCTTTTGGATGTTGTGGAGTGGCCAGTGCTTTGTGTCGGAAAGCTCAGACACGACAAAGACACCAATATTGCCCGAATCGAATGGCTTTTCACAGAAGTTCTCTGTGACCCTGTATTCACGGCCAATGATGCATGGTACCGATGTTGATGCCAGGCTTGCAAAATTGTCAATAACAACGATTGCATCATTAACCATACAACAGTTGTCTGGAATCCCAACAGTGAGCACAAAATTTGAAAACTGGGCTCGTTTATACTGGGGTGGCCTGCAGGCAATCGGAAGAGGGCCATCTGCATGCTCTCTTGTGAAGATTACATCTGGTGAAGATGACTTGGTCAGTGCATGTCTTCCTTCTCGTTCCTTCAAGCGATTATACAGCTGGGCAAGCGGGGTGTTGTGGCTTCTCAGAAGGCGTTTGAAGAATTGCATGTTGTTTTCGTATCGAAAAGCACTGAAGCAGTCAAGTGGCCCCTGACTTCGGACATCGTTTGCGAGATGCAAAACACAGTGTACATTGTACGATACTTGGTCTTCTCCGTAAATTGAAGCAAACATCTTCACAAAGTGGCAAAAAAGGTGTTCTGCATAGTCAGCATGTTCTTCCCAGCGATTTGAAGCTGCAACAAGAACAGCACCACAGTGCAGGCTGAGGAAATTCTTGTACAGTGCTCGGGGCAAGACCGATCTAAGAGCCACCACCCCAGCATAGAACAAAAAAAACCTAAACTCAGTCGCCTTCCACCTCTCAAATTCTGCGACGCTCCTTGTCTTCCGCACAAATTCACTTGGAACATATGCAGCAAATGCAACATTTTGTGCTGACAACCTCCTCCTCTTCTGAGGTCCGAGGCGCACATGCAAGGGCCCACATAGCCAGAGATGTATCAATTTCTTGGTGACTCCAAGACAGAGAAGGTGCATATAATCAAGAGGAGCAGTGTTGACACAGTCGATCGGAAGTGTTGTTAATACTGAAGTCTCGTTATGGTGATCCGGGTCAGTTTGCTGCCGAAAGGAATCATCTGTCCGTAATACTGAACTTTTTGGAGGGAAAACAAGCCGCCTGTTTATGTATGCTCCTTCCGCAATGCACTTTGGGCACCCGGAATAGCCCATGTGACCCTTAATGCGAAACACGAAAGAACGTGCTGGTGCGTCACAAATGAAGCTTTTCACAGATACCTGGATTATTTTCCCTTGCATGCCCATCCCGTGTAACATCAGGTGCTTTAGTTCGGCCACAAATGGGGTCAAGAAATCTTTAGCCGAAGCTGGCTTTGACGGCCCAGCAAAGACCCCAATAACAAAAGGGGTCATCTTCTCAAACTCAACAATCGTGCACTGAATCGGCCAAAGCTGCATTCTAGAGCTTTTCGAAATAGGCAGTCCATCAATGTTAAAAGAAAGGGTGATTGATGAGATTTTGGGAGCTGCTTGACCAAGAATGAGCTTCAACTGATGCTCGAGACCAAAATGACAGTAACTGCCAGGGGGCATCTCAATTACTTGCGAGGTACGGTGCGTGTCGCGGGGTGTTTTCAGCAAAGTGCGAGCATCACTTGGAAGAGTAGCTGGGTCCAGTGGGCTAGATTTTAGAACCTTTAACAGCGACGTCAAAGAACTGTGCGGTATATTCTCATCAAGTGCCCAACGCCTTAAAGCTGCAACTCCATCACTGGATTCGGCAGATGAATCTGGATTCGCGCCATCAGCCTCGGAAACTTGGAAACTTGCTAGCGGCGATGCAGGCAAACCTTTAGGAGCATATTCTGAACTCCCTGAAACGTCATTTAATGTTTCTGGAGGCCTATTTGTCATGGAGGGCATTGTGTGGCCCCCATCAGATGCATGTGACAGCTCAACATCGATGTGACCAGCATCCAAGCTGTCAAAATTAGAGGCACTGTCCCTGTCATCGGAAGAATCCAGATCATGCTGAGCTGGATCCAACATTTCCTGCTCCTCTGCCCTGCTATGGCACGGTCGCCCAATGATTTCAATGGTCGCCTTTGTCAACTTGTAAGCCTTCTTGCGTATATGCAACTTTTCCTTGTACGGCATGATGACCTGCGATTTAAGGGCATGGGCGTTACCAAAAGGCTCCAAAACGTCAATAGGGCTAGTTGGGAACTCAATTTAAAGAAAAATGCGGCAGACTGGTCGCGAAAAAATGAAAGCACACACAAAAGAAAGACTAGACAAACGCCGACACGCTTCGAATGTCTAGTCAGACCTGTTTTCCAACCAATGTGGCGCGCTTTCCCCAAAACGAAAAGAAAAGCTGACCTGCGAACTGGTGCTGAGTGTTGAATGACGTGAAGTTTCGGGCTGGTCGGAAGCTGTTCAAGATGCTCAACGACAGCCGAATTTATCAGCATGGAGGAAGAAAAACTTATCAGACTGGGCACTGCGCCGCCCCGCCATAAACCTGTTTTGACTTGACTATGGAACGAGCTTGGCTTGCGATGGCACTGCGCCGATAACGGCAACAAATGTACGACTTCAGTTTTAGTAATATAAACTTTATGGGCAAAAATAACGACAAAAAATTATTTAAAGAGTTGCACTTCTAAAGACATTAATGTCGATCTTAGCGCTATTGCAGCTGGAGCCGTCGGCGCTGTAGGTAACACGTGACTACGTTTGTTTGGCCATTGTCACGTGAAATGTTCAACCACGGAGCTGCGGAGAGTGCTGACAGATGCAGCACGTGTTGCGAAGTGGATAGGACGCAAATCCAAAGCGATAGCAGTCCATCGCAATCTCCTTCAAGCAGCAGGACGCATCTGGAGGTAATTGCTTGCATCCTGGCTGTTGCTTTTGAGTTTTGGAGTGTTGAATTTCCGCTTGCACAAGCCGTGTTTTTTTTTTTCAGATGTACGCGATTGTAGAATTTAACGAGACGCGTGAAGTGGAGCTCATCCCATTAACGTGGATGAATGGCTCCACGTGCTCATGGCCAAATGTGCCAGCTGACAAAGCCACTAGGCTTGTCAGGAAAGGCGGACCGCCGGGTCAAAATTACGTCGAATACAGAGCGACAGTAAAGCGGACATTCCGTAAGAATCGATGCAACTTTTATATAAGAGCGCTGAACGTTTACATGTATTTCTTTTTTGCTAGGCTCATACGATGAGGGCCGAAAGATGCTAGACCGGGCCCGGTTTACATCTGATTTGTCCGACGACGAAGGCAGTAGTCAAAAGAGGAAAAGAATGCGGCCTACCTGGTGGAGCTCTTCGGACTCCGACTCCAACGATTTTCCAGAAGCGCCGGCTCTTCTGTCAAACAAACTGAACCGACGTAACGTATCTTTTTTTTTCATTGTCGTACTTTCATAACGCGTGGCATTCACACGTGTTTGTGAACATACCATTCGTGTCGGCGGCTTCGTTTCTTTGTAATCTTACAACACCTTGATGCATGCAGATAAAGTGCTTTGAAACGTTATATGACGATTGGTTTCAACGTTCTCAGAATATTATAATAGGGAAGCCTCTGGTGCCAACCACAGCTTCAGAAACCGGACTCTGCGTTACTTAGTCTTCTAAAATACATGTGTTCTGGTCAATTACTTTTTTGTGCTGTGTATTGTTATATGCTTTCTTTCCTGCATTAAACATTGACAGATTTTAAGGTGGTCAGTTTTCTCCTTTTTCACTGACTTGGTAGAGTGCTGGTCATCACGTTTGTCAAATTCTTTTCCTCCACAGTTCACAGTCAAATAAGACAAAAGACTCAACTGAGTACGCCTTTAGCAACCTCCTCTCGTGTGGCACCCACAGAAGGTATATGCTCTTCTTAAGCAATTGCATTCAAGTTATTGTTTATGTTGTGTAGTACGAGTATCAATATTTTAAAATGCTGCACTGCAGCTGGCGGTCAAACGGTGCAGGGTCTGGCAGCGATGGCAAGTAAGTGTGGAAGCCACTTCTTCATTGTATTATTTTGATAAATGTTTTAACCTTAATGCAAAGCATGCCTAGTGCTATGTGTGTCAAGTCTCCAAAGTGGTCAGGACTTGGCAGTTAGCTTGGAAACAAGCTTTGCATGGCTGTTTTTGTCATTTTTTCTGTCACTGCTTCCTACACTTCGTTGTAAGTTTTGTTCTTTACTGTTCTTTCACAGGGTGCTTTAAATATAAAGCATATGGAAACAGCATGTCCTCCTTTTGCGTTGTCTCGACACGATTGCTCTTCTTCTGTGCTTGCCAAATTGCTTTCATATCTCACTGTATTAATTGTTTATGTTGTATATTTCTTAAGGCACAAGTGATGTTGCCTGTATGGAGCAAAGTGGAACCCACGTGAGCGCTTTGGATAGTCAGGGTAAGCACTCCTGGGTCTTTAGATAATTGTTTTCTAACTGTAGAGTATGCTTACAGTACATTTATTTTTTGTTTCAGCACTTCTGGGCACTCAGCCTTCACTGGAAAAAAGTGGTTGTAAGAAATTTTTTTTTGTCAGAAATGTGCTTTGAGCTCCCAGAGCACTAAAAATGATTCGTTTACTTTCAGGTGCACAGCAGTGCTGCAACACAAGTCTCAGCTGTGCTGGTGAGTTCTGCTTTGCTTGCAGTAAATTATCAAAGCTTGTGACATTATTTTTCTTGCAGATTTTCAGCGCCGGGTGCTTAATTCATTAAATATTTTACGGCATACTCAATCCGAAATCTTGGATTGCGTCGGAAAACTGCTGGAGAGGAGGCAGTCTGACAACACGGCGGAAAACCTGGAGCTAGTCCTCGAGAGCCCACTTGGTTCAGCAGCGGCTGTGCAGACTTTTGACACTCAACTAACTGATCAGATGAGTGAAGCCTTGGTAAGTGCCAGCCTACATTAAGCAGTTATATGTTCGGGCTGTTGACTTTAACTGTAGCTGTGCAGCATTCTAGAGTGCAAGTGTAGCCACAAAGACTGCATATTGTATAACCTTTCAGGTGATAGGCATTCAAATTCTTGTTCTGTTTTCTATTTTGTCTTGTTTTCCGTAGTTGCTGAATTCAAGTAGCTTAATTTGGTATCATTTCTTCACAATGAACTGACCTCCAAATCATTTCTCTTTCTAGGTTGTTGAACTAAGTTCATATGGGGCTCGCACCATAAAGGCCACCGTGAGCTCAATGCTTGCTCACATCATGGATGACCACACCGCTGCGCAATTCAGTATGCATGGCAGAAAGGGGAAAGAGGTCTTCCGTGATCTTAGACTGCGGAAGGTCATTTTTGGCACGTATACATTTTTTAATGTTGCTATTCTTTCAGGTTTGACAGTGCAAAGCCGATGTGTAAAGACAGTGCCAAGAACTTCTCACATACATTTTTGTATGCTGTTATGCTTTTAGGTGCTGTGAAAAGGACGAGGTCCCACTCCAGTGCCACCCATGAGGACGTGGACATTCAAATTGGTGAATGGTTACGGCGTGCAAAGGAACGCTGCGGCAAGGGACCACTGTAAATTGCTACATGCAATAAATAAATTGATTTCTTCTGTATTTCCTGCTGAATTTGTCATGAATACAGCAGTTGAATGGTGAGCTTCCTGGCACATATGCAATAACATGTCAGTTCACAGCCCAGGCCAATTGCATGCATGAGATGAAACCACATGACATTTACTTGAAATCCTGGTTTCAATGGCACGTTTTAAGAAAAAGTGGAAATCTCCACACAATTTTGTTAATGTAATGCTCTTTAAAACAAATTAGTTACGCACAGCTTATGTATGCTCTCGTCTGCCGTTGTTGATCAGACTGTTGAATTACCCCAGTCCAGAAACATCTTTACTGCAGCTGATGCACAAGTTCTCAGGAGCAGAGCTGCCCTTTGAATGAGTTTTATATAATTTTCTAAAGGTATATGCGATAGGCTATGTCAATTACCCACTGCCCCCCCCCCCTAAAAAAAAGAAAAAAATGGGAATCTTTCCCTGGTAAAACAGCTGCAAACAGTAGTCATGAATAACAATTTGTGTGATGTGATTTCGAGGAAAAACATTTTTTAGTGTGGCTGGGCAAGGCATTGAAGTGCAAAAAGAATGTGCATCCTCCACAGGAAGAATACCACCCAACGATTAGAGAGCAAACACAGGACCAAATTCTTTTCTGCAAGTCACCAGCGTGAAAGCTTTTGCCCATGGTGACAGACCCAATCATATTTATCTCAGGTGCTCGAGTAATGCTCTGGGAAATAAAGCAAGTACTGACTTTCACTTACGCTTGCTCTGAAATGCAGCCGAATACACGAGAACCACCTTGCCCCTTGCAAACCAGTTGCGGCAAGGTTTTATGTACCTCCAGGACACAGCTTGAGCACTCAAGACAAGTGAGATCAGCTCTGTACATGTGGAAACTGAGAATTTTGTCAGCAATAGTTACTCATACATAAGTCCTGGAAACATACTTGTCCGTACATACATCGGATGTACATCTCGTCTCTCATGTGGATATACAAAAGCGGACGTAGTCCGTACCTCCGATGGACATACAGATACGTATGTCCGAAACCAGATGTCGTATGTATGTCCGACGGATGTCCAATTTCGGCGAAGGACGTTCGGCTTTAGTTCGGACGTCCGACGGACGTCGGTGGTTGCTTGGGTACTTACATGTAAATCTTTTGAAACTTGCAGGTTTCATATCATCGCTTCCCAAGCGATGCCACATTATACAAAAAGTGGATCATCGTCATCAAGCGTGACGAAGGGAAACACTTCAAAGTTACAAAATGCACAAGAGTGTGTTCAAGGCATTTCCTGCCATCAGACTTTATTCCCGGTGTATTCAGCGGCAGCAACTTACTGCGAGAAACAGCCTGCCCCAGTGTGTACAGCTTTGGCAAAAAGCAACAGCTTCGCAATTCACCCAAGAAGCGGACACTGAGTGCCTCTCCACAGGCCCGTGAGATTTCATATCTATCTGTTGCTCAAGCACCGGCTGTAGAAGACAGTGAAGCAGGATTTTTTGGTGACCAGTCTACTGATCGATCATCTGCAGCAGCTTTAGAGTTTGAAGCACATGAAAAAGAGGGAGGCACTGCCAGCTGTCCACCTGCTTCTGGTACAACCTGTTTATTAAGTAGTGGTGAGCCTGTCAATGAAGTGGAACGTCTCAAAGGTGTGGTTGCCACACAGGGCAATGAAATAGACAGATATTAGTGTGGGCTTAAAAAATAAATAAGAAAAAAAAGTGCCCTGCCCGCACCGAATGAAATAGACAGTCTGAAGTATAAATGTGAAGTCCTCCAGGAGCAGCTGCTCCAGACGAAGACGGATATGCACCTATGTCTGCAAGAAAATCGCCGCCTCGCTGCACATCTTGAAGAAAAAGAAATTAGAACAAGCTTTTGCATTGACCGTTTTAAACACTCAAATGAGGACTTTCTTGCTTACACAGGAATACCATCATACCAGCACTTCCTGGCATTGATGACTTACATCAACCCCGGAAAGAATGGGAGTAATGTTTTGAGAAATGCTGGCATCAAAGCCAGCGGAGGCCGACCGCGGAAGCTGACAGCAGAGAATGAGCTGTCACTCATACTTGTAAGGCTTCGTCTCGGCCTCTTCGAGCATGACCTGGCACACAGATATGGGATCACTCAGTCAACAGTGTCACGCATGTGTGTCATGGATTAACTTCATGTACATAAGACTCTGCAAACTACCACTCTGGGCAGCATTCAGCACGTATCCAACAACAAGAGTTATTTTGGATGCAACAGAGATATAGTGTGAGGTGCCCTCCTCACTTTCTCTCCAATCAAGCTCCTACTCTACTTACAAGTCTTCAAGTACTTTTAAAGGCCTCATTGGTGTTTCACCAAACGGCTTAGTGAGCTTTGTGTCAGAGCTCTACACAGGTTCTACTTCAGACAGGGAGGCCGTACTGAAAAGTGGATTTCTGAACTTCAAGTTTGACAGAAATGATTCCGTCATGGCAGACAAGGGGTTCTTGATTGAGGACCTTTTGGCAAGCAAAAATGTGAAGCTGAACATTCCACCATTTCTGCACTGGAATGCCCTCTCTGAACAACAAGTCAGGGAAACAAAGGATATTGCTTCATTGAGGATCCATGTAGAAAGGAGGATAAGAAGGGCCAAATCATTCCATATATTTGACCAGCCGATCCCACTCACACTGGCTCCCATAATCAATCAAATCTGGACTGTGGCTGCTATTCTCACAAACTTTCAAAGCCCTTTGAGCAAACCTTCACAACCAAGCACGCAACAGCTGGAACTTGCACCATAGCTAATGTGTGAATAACTTAGAGGATGACTTCTATAAATGCTGCCTCAAACCATGCAGCAAGATAGCACAGGTGCAGAAACTTCCCTCACCCCAGCAATCAGGAGAGGGCACAAGGACTAGAGTATTATGGCAACAGATTCTGTGCAATCCTGTACGAAACACAAGTGTAATAAAGAGAAACTACAGAGATGCACTAAATTTACCGTGCTTTACTGATGGGTCACACTCATGAAAGCGATCACTTAGCACCGAGAAGAATGACCAAAATTTTGCTTCTTAAAAAGGGCTGGTGCCATCATGGCGTTGGGAATTTCGGCTCGTTTTGTTTGGCAAGTGGCCATAAAATCTAGGCTTGCAGACTATGCAGGCATGCCTCTGTTAGTTTGATGAAATTTCAAGAAATCAATAAGTGAGCATCTGTCCATTTTTTTTCTTGCCCCTATTCAGCACTACAATATATGTTTCACCAACTAGCCCAAAAACCAACCGTTTTATTCTATACCACAAAACCTGCTTTCAACAAGAGTTACTTCTTAAAATTAGCTTTCGTGGGACTTTATTTTATTTATTCAGGAAATGCAAAAATATACAATGGGTGATCAACAGACAAGATAAGGAATGGACAGTTATATAAAGGAAGCCATACATACAAAAAATCACTAGCTGCAATATGTGTAGATCACTACAATGAAGAAAAACGAATGGTCAAACCATAGATGAATGCAATTTCAGTACAACATGTTCTCAGAATTCTCACACCACAGCAGTATCGCGAGCAGCAAAGTAACGCAGAGCAGTACTGAAAAAGAACTCATCCAACTGTGACTTAACATTGCCCCACTTCCCTTGATCGAAGTAAATGCGCTCCACAGCCATCCACTTTTCTGAGAACACAACAAAGTCTGCCCATTTGCATTCTGTGATAGCCATCTGTCCTAAAACTTGATAAAAATATTCATCTCTCTTGAGCTGAGGTGTACCATTAACAAATTCAAGACAAAAGTTTTTTGTAGGTACAGTGTCAGCTTCGCTGTCTTTCAAAGAGTAAGGGCATTTAATCTCTATGACACCATAGGTGCCTTCTTCGGGGTCAAAGGCCAACCTATCCGGGCTTGCACCCAGCCATGGAGAGCCAGGGTGCACAGCAAGGCCACAATATTGCAGGGTCACGTTGTGTCCTGCAGCTCTCATTGTAGTGGCATACCGCTCCGCTGCAGCAGACTCGTTTTTTTTCCATACTGTATAGCCCGTACCCGGGACAGATCTTTTGGGTCCAAGAGATTCCTTAAACCTTTCTCTGTCCATTCTTTTCGCCTCATGACCTTGCCAAAGGTAGATGCTGTGAGGCGGTGTCGTCGTGCTGAGTGCCACTTGTCGCTCAGGGCCTGCTCCTGGTATGTGCTTCTAGGTCCTGGGCTTCCTCAGGAGCAAGCTGAAGGTGCTAGGAAAGAAAAACAGTATTATGTATTTCCCGCAAGTCTGCACTTTATTGATTTTCAGCAGTTCTCAATAATCCTGCTTGGTGCACATCCAGCCTATTTCGACTTTTACTCGTAAAAGTGCATCAGATGACGCTAATGTGAGCATGCAAAATGTTGATCGATTCAATGGCCAAACTGAAATTTTCACAATTCGCTGCAAGCTAGACATCTTTCATGCCTTGTGTGAGCCGCCGCACAGCTGTTTGTGTTGTTATATCATGCTGCAGAGCTATTTTAATTTTTGGCCTATTTTATGAAGTGTTAACAAGACACCACCTTACACTAGACCATCTACAAGGGGTGGGGCAGGAGAAATAAAACATCCTGTGTCTCAGGCATCGTAATTATCACTGTACAGTATTTGGTCATGACCATGGCAACAGAAAGTTCAAACTGTTGTCTGTGCAAACATGCGGCATGCTTCACGGCTTAGTATTCTCAAGCACTTCATTCTGAGAGAAAACACGAGCCATGAACTGATGGTCAATCTTAGCTGTAAAGGGAAAGTACACACCCACAACCAGTCAAAGAGAAGTGCTGCTTCATTACGAAATGTAGGTTCACTTTCACCACCAACTGGTATTTTTGGTGAATTATGAAGCTACAGTGCATTTAGCAAAGGGCTGATTGCATGGCTGAACATGGCTACTACTATGGTTGGTAAATAAGCATATTAAAATTCCGATCCCCATGCTGGTTCTTTACCCTGTACGACTGCCCCTGGCACTCGTCGAAAGTAATATGGCAGCTAGGTGAGCTCCGACCGATGCTCATTACTTTCAATGCACATTATATGAATGACAAATTGCACCAATAAAAAACCGGGAACTACAACAAAAAAAAGAGCAAGAACATGCAGCTGGCTGTGAATCAGTCAATAAAGTGAGCAGTTTTAGCTGTGCATATAGGAGGCAAGAATATTTTAAACAGTAATCGTTCCCGTGAACCAGTTCATGAGATAAAGAGCACTTTATGCCCCACCGATTAAGAGCAGCAGGTCTAAATGTATGGTATAGTCAGACATGCATGCTTTGAACACTGTCAAAGCACATGCCGATCGCCAGACTAAATGGCCTTGCAGCCTGGATGGTGCTATCACAGCCAGTGAACTTTTGGAGGTTACATTTTAAACCTTTTAACAATATCAGTAGCAACACTTTCCATGACCTGGCATGTAGATGGTGTGTAAGTGCCAGCAAGGCCTCGTCAACGAATGTTAAATATTTACCAGACATGGTGCTCAATATGTGCTCTTAATCACTCAGACCTGAATGTAAATAGACAGTAAGCACTAATGCACAGTTAGGACAGCAGAAGCATTTCAACAAGCATGCTTACTGTCATATGTAAAAAGCACTCGCTATATGCTGGACAAATAAATAACACTTTTGCTACCATAAACACATGGCGAACCTGCAAAAGCACCCTGTAAATGCAGTGAACGAAAGCAGCAACTAATGTGCTAACCATCAGGATTTGTTGTTCGTCAGCTATGAAGACAGCAGGAAATGTGTGCGGCACTGCACCAGAGAAAAGCTGCAGTCGTGGGACAGCACAACTGGTGCCTGCACCAGGGGCTATGGTTGATGACAACCAAGTCTTGAAATCATGCGGACTGTCCGACAGCTGGTAGGTCAATGGCGAGTCTACTGGAGCAAGACCTGCCTTTGTCTTCACCAGTGGAACCTGCACGTCCCGCAAGACAGCGGCAAAAGGAAGGTCGCCCAGTGCCTCCCGCTCTGTACCAAGTGACTGGATTGCGGCTACTTGGCTAGCTTCGTCTTGGTAGTCCAAGCTTGCATCCAAAAGGCGAGCAGTCACTGGCAACTGCGCACCGCCTTCCCGTGAGGCTGGCCAGTCCACGTCAAGGACACTGGCAGGCTTGATGCCTTTCTGTCTTGGGCGTCTCCACTGCTGAGGCAGCTCTGTGCAGGCAAGCTCTGGTGGTGGCTCTGCAAATCCCTGCTGCTTCAACAAGGCTAGCAGGCGTACTGCTGCAAGGACATGACTGCAGGCTCCACTCTTTCCTGCGGGGCATTCGCAGGTAGTGGTACGAGGCACGCTAGCGGCAATGTGAAAAGACAGCTGCTCATTGTAGGGACGGCCACTTTTCTTTTGACTTCGGAAAAAAGTGCAATGCACGTAGACGATACCAAGTCTGAAAAGAAAATACAGAACAGTGCTGTGATCCTATAACACTGGTATGTGCACTGATGGGAGAGTGCCCAAGAACAAAGACATCTCAATGCATGTAAGATACAACTCTTGCATAAAGACCTTACGGCCAGTGTTTGTTTCATGATTAAAGCTGCAATTAAAACTGGTTCTAGCAATCAATAAACGCTTTTCTGGGTGTTTCTATATAGGTAACGTAACCACATGAAAAATCACGAGATGAAACTAAAAAAAACAAATCCTAGGCTTTGGGTACCGCAACCACCAAGGCACGCCGCAGTGGAGTGCTCCAGATTAATTTAGACTGCCTGCGGCTGTTTAACGTGCCCTAGAACGCAAGTAAATGTACAAGGGCGTTTTTGCATTTCGCCTCTATTGAAACGAAGCAGCCGCGAGCGAGACTCGATCCCTCAATCTCGCACATAGCAACAGAGAGCCTTAGCTGATTAACCCACCGCGGCGGGTGAGAGAAAACTGCGAGAACCGATTTGCAGGGCAATATGCACCGCTCTGGGCACGCGGCCGTTCGATTGTGTATCGGTGCGTCTGTTTCGCAAAATGTTTCTGCGGCGATTCGGCGTCCGCCCCTTCAACATATAGAAACCGGTCTCATCTTATCAACATAACGTTACTCGAGCTTGTTGCTTCCGCCCAGAAACGCTCCATGAAACCAAGAAAGAGAAGCCCCCACTATTCGGTTGCGACGGAACTTCCATATCAAATGAGCGAGGTACAAATGTGGGTGTGCGTGTAATGGAAGAGTACAGAGCGCCGGGGCAAGGCTGCCGTTCGCAGAGTACGCCTAGAGCGCTATAGCAACACTACAGCAAAAAGTTGCTTACCCCAAGTCACACGCGTTCGTGCGAAGCGATGACGGCGAACAGTAGGCCTCGATGGCAAAGCTGTACGCTTTCTTGCGTTGTCGAGCAGAGGGGCCTTTCTGGTCGCACAGCCATCCTAATGTGCGCTCCGAAATATGCGGAACGACGGTCAAATCCGTCGTCCAACCTGAGCTGCTCCGACTCGGAATGCATAGCGGCTGGTATGCGACGAGAGGACTTGCCATCGTAAAAACTTTCGCTCAAATGCAAACTCTCAACACTCGCCGCAACCAAGATGGAGAGCGGACTTCCGGTGCAACTTAAAAAAAAACATCAGTTGCTAACACTGGGCGGCGGTCCGCGACGTCCTGTATCACTCCGCTGGCCAAACGCAACTGCAAACGAAATCAGCTTTTTAATGTTTGACTACATCAAACCATCCGTGTATAAAAATTTTAGAACTCATTATTTTTTCTTGTCACAAGCTTCTTGTTTACATAACAAGAAGCGTTTAAGCAGCGGACTACTTTTTCGTCGTGGAGGAATTATGTGCGCGAAGGCTGAATGTGGGCGGAGCTTCACTACAGACTTAAGTTGTATCCAAAACGGCTGTCGGGATGTACCCAGCATGAAGGTACTCCTCAAGTGATGAGACGAGGGCGATGATATTGTCAGTCGCAGACCTGTTTTGACGGAACCCGTTCATATCTTGGGGGAACTCATTTCGGCTTTCTAGGAACCAAGTTATGCGTTTGCAGATCATGCGCTCCATGAGCTTACCTACGCAGCTCAGTAGGGCAATGGACCGGAATGATGCGTAGCTTTTTGGCTGCTTACAGGATTTCAAAACGGGCACAATTTTCGCCAGCTTCCATTCCGTGGGGACCTCACCAGCCATCCAGGAAGAATTGTAATACTCCAGGAGTCGAAGACGGGAGGTGTGGGGTAGCTTTGCAATGGCGTCATAGGTCACCTCATCATGACCCGGAGACGTGTGTCTGTTTGTCTCCGCGATAGCTGTGGATAGTTCTTCCATTGTGAAAGGCAGGTCTAACGCTGGCACTGCCGCCTTTGGGATGCCTGTTTGACCATCTGCGGAGAGTGTCGAATGCCCTGACCCTGCCGACAGTAGCCTGCAGTATTCTTCTGAGACTTTTTATAGATTTTTGTTCGTGAAGGGAGAGTGCAGCGAAGGGGTGAAGTTGCTGAAGTGGCGTGCGCACACCTCTAACTATCCGCCAAATATTGGTCACTGGTTGGCGCACATCCAGCTTAATTAGAACAGAAGTCACGCCACTTTTGCCGACTCAGTTTATCCATGTAACGTCGAATGTGACGTTGTGCCCGTCGGCATTCATGTAGGTCATCGAGGCTTTTTGTGCGCAGAGCTTTCCTTTCAGTTCGCCTGCGTATAGCGCAAAGCCTTTGAAATGTGTCATCATTTGAAGGTAGGCTATCATTTTTAGCTGTAATTTCTGTACTCGCTCTCAGGCAATACGCCATTGTCGATGCTAATTCCTCATTGCCAGTTGCCGCAGTAACTCCTCTGCTCACAGCGTCCTTGTATGCGTCCCAGTCTGTAGATTTTATAAGGAATTTCTTTGGGTTCCTATGCGCATGGAAAACCGATATGAGGATTGGGTAATGGTCGCTTCCGCGTGTCTCCAAATCAGTGCACCAACCAAAGTTGTGGGCGAATGAACTTCTAACAAATGTCACGTCGATGCTGCTGGTAGTCGTCGGGCCTCGAGGTAGGTGATGCTGCCGTCATTTAATGGCTGAACTGGATGCTTTGAGAGAAGTTTTGCAACTTTGGCACCTCGGGCAAATGTATGTGAGCTGCCCCAAATTTCATTATGAGCATTGAAGTCTCCGCAAATAATATGCGGAGAGGGCGTCCTTGCTATCAAGTTTTCAAGTCTCAAAGCATCAAATGGCGTTCCTGGCTCAAGATATACTCCAATCAGAGTGTACTGTTGTCCGGCAATAACTGTCACTGCGCACACTTATTCATTGTCGCTGTGAGCCGGGACATCCTTGCGAAAGCCTATCAGCAATCTGCTGACGTTATCTGGTCGAATATAGTATCCGTGGAGTCGGGAAGTTTCCTCGACGCGTGATTCACAGATGGCTATGAAGGGGAAGCGGTACGCTCGCACGAGCTGTCGGAAATCTGAGAGTTTAGAGTGTATCGCGCGAGCGTTCCATTGGAAAATGGTGCATGTACGAAAGATGTTGTGGATTGTCAGCTGTGGTGAAGTCCTCGCTGTTGAAGCCATGATTACTGAAGTGTGGTATTACGCCCCTGCGGAGCGCAGGAGACCGACATCAACGGCTCCATTGCAAGGACAGCTTCTACTTCTGGGAGTCTTCCTGACGAGGGGTTTGTACGGATAAGAGCCTTGATGGCTGCAAACAGCATCGGAATCTGTATTCATGTGATGTCTTGTTCAGAGCTTCCGGTTTGCTGCCTGTCGCTGATCTTCCTGTCATGTTGTGGCGCCTTAGGCTCAAAGCGAGCGACGCTGTTTGTCGGGTCTGTGCAGTGCGTTGCAGCAGCTTTGATGAAGTAGAAGAACCAACGAACTTCCCACGCTTCTTTTTTACCTCACCTACATAGGTCTTGTCAGCTTCTTTGCCACGCTGTGTTGACTGATTCTCGGAAACAGCTGCCGTAGTCGTGAAAACCACGTCGGGGTTAGGTGGTGGTTCATGGCGCTTAGGGGGTTTCCCTTGTGTTTGCTCTGCCGTGCGAGCAACTGTGGCTGCTTTCTTTTTATAACACCCTCCATAGGAAGCAGGGTGTGGGCCACAGCAGTTAGCGCATTTAGGTTGCGCTCTCGAAGTGCATTCTTTGTGCGAGTGGGGGCCACCACACACTTTGCAGCGCACGGGGCCGTTACAATGTCTTGATATGTGGCCATGCCTCTGACATTTATAGCACTGAGTTGCCGCTCCGACGTATTCAGTTACAGGGTAACTACAGAACCCAAGCGTTACTCGTTTTGATAGCGGCGCATCTTTTGCGAATTCTAATATAACTGTGTGACGGCGTACCTCTTTGATCTTTCCACCATCCTCAGGAGTGTAGGCGGTTAGCCTCCTTGCTGAAAGGACACCTCGGTCGCGTAGATATTCCTGCAGATCTTCGTCTTTGTAGGTGACAGGTACATCTTGTATTTTGCCATAGCTTGCCATGTAAGAGTATGGGACTCGGGCCTCTACAGCCACTCCAGCCAGCTTAGTTACCGTGAGCAGACGGTTGGCGGCGGGCAGCGTCAATACTGTAACCATCAGGCTCCCATCCTTGTGAATGCGATGGCTGCGGACTTTTTCTTGAGCCGATGCTACAACCGCCGAAGCCACCATGTTGGGGTTGGCTTTCCATAGGCGTCCTCCTACCTCGGTGGGCCTGAAGACTACAGGAACACCGGTAGCTCTCTTTTTCTTGTACGAGACAACTGTAAACCATGCTTGGTCCATATCCTCTGGATGGTCAGTCAGAGGCTCGTTTCTGGCTTGGTCGTCGCGCGGTCTCTTGTTTGCGGGGCCCTGACCTGTAGCCGCAATTACAGGGGCCGCTGGACCCGCCGCTGCCGCTGCTGCCATCAGTGCAGCATGGCGTTCAGCTGGTGGTGATGTTCCGTGTCGGCGTGGATACGGCGCACAGCGCCGAGGAGGTCGCTTGACGTGCTTTTGCCGGCGGCCAGGGACCCCCAGGTCGTCGCACGTCGAGGACACACGCCAAAAAAAAACTGAAAAACCTTTGAAGTGAGAAAATAAAGCGAAAAATTACGGACCGGTGTCAGACAGCCGGCCCACTAATCATCGTTCGACAGGTGCGTGGGGTCATGGGAATAGTCGGCAATGCAAGGTAGCGGTTAGACCAGTTAAAAAATTATGAGGTGTCACGTGAGAAGTAAGAATGCAAACATGCCACGTGGCTGATGTGCGGCATTGTCATATGCTTTCAAAGCCAACATGCGAGATTTCACAACGACCTGCAAGCATGGGGAAAAAGGCACAAAGGACACACAATACGCGCCGCAAAAGAGGACAATAACCTTTCGTGCACACCTAATTAAGCTGAACAACTGCAGATGGGCGAGCTGCTATTCATAATTTCCAACAGCGCTTCAGGACGGAGAACGAGAGGGGACACAGACTGCGCTCACACGCTTCGTGTAGTGCTCACCTTCAGTCGTGCTGAACTTGTGCGTGCTGTACCTAGGCACAAAACCGTGCAGGCACTGCAGTCCTGCATTAAAAGGGACCGATTAATAAAACTTATATTTCCACAAACGTCACATGAAAACGGTGTTGCAGCATTTTTCACAAAGGGTCCACACTCGTTAGGATATGCTTTCCTTTCAAATGAAAATTCTTAGCAGTATTAGAAGCATACCGCATTGGACAGAGCGGACAATTATACGTACCTTTATGTGGTTAATCTGCTCCATCACGCTCGTGGTCACACGGATAAGCGGGGCACGCGAGCACCGTGTATGCGGAATGTGGCCGCCGTGCCGCCGTTCTGCCGCCCCGTGCCACCGACACGACGGCAATACGAGCGGCGCATGGAAAAAGGCGACCGATTCTAAAATGGTCGAGCACTTGTCCCGACTGACGTGATGCGTAACTGCTCCCAAAGATTGCAAGGTGCTTGTTGTCTACAAGCACCGATACCAGTGCGTAAGTAAGCCTTCTGTCGTGTTGCTTGAGAGGTAGTTTCGTCATGTTCGGCGTGTCAACATGAGTTGTTATTTCTCGGTTGCTTGTTACGCCTGGGCATGCTTTGTGCGGCAAATCCGGCGTCTGCGTGGTGAGCGAAGAATCCTCGGAGAGGCAGCCAGGTGGGCCACCCAAGTCACGTGACCTTGGGGCGTCCTCACGGCCTACTCATCGCATTTTGAGCAAACTGACCACCGTGGCAGGTGGCATTTAAGTTAATGGTTGGTCGCGCGTTAATGATATCCTAGTTGAAATCAAAAGGAAGAAGTGGGCTTGGGCAGGGCATGTAATGCGAAGGCAAGATAACCGCTGGTCCTTAAGGGTAACAGAGTGGATTCCAAGAGAAGGCAAGCGTAGCAGGGGGCGCCAGAGAGTTAGGTGGGCGGATGAGATTAAGAAGTTTGCGGGAATGGGGTGGCCGCAACTGGCAAAGGAGAGGGTTAATTGGAGAGACATGGGAGACGCCTTTGCCCTGCAATGGGCGTAGTCAGGCTGATGATGATGATGAAGTGCAGCATGGCTCACACAAGTTCCGCCAGAGGCAGTACCTGCCATTGCAGGGCAGTGAAGCATCGCTTAACCTCTGCACCATTCCGCGGGGAGTGGCATGATGACTCCCATGGATATTTTAATGTTAAGCATTGAATTATCAATTCCTGATGTATGGCCATTAATTGACCCATTACGCTATCGAGTCATACTCTGAAGGCGGAGCTGAAGTGTTCGCTCCAATCTTTTTATTAACCCGTTGCCTTGCGTTTAGTAACTCAGCTGCAAGCCAGCGCTAGTGATGCGCTGTCTTTCTCTTTCCTCCACGTTTTTTTTTCGCACTGCCCACTTCTAAAAGCGTTGTTACGAGCTGCTTCTTCAGATCTTGCAAATGCTGCTACCACACGAAGAGCAGTGTTCAAAGTAGAACCAGGACCTGTGCAGGCAGAGCCGCACCGTGCCCCTGAGCATGGGCTGCAGCAGCCACAAATCCGTTACGCTTCCTCCGAAGCACATGTGGCTTTCCTGAAGAATTGCAAGCAAATATTACATACCACGGTGTTTATTTTATACACTTAAAATAGTGCGTAATTCACAAAATCGCGTGATGAATGTTACTTTGAGCATTGCGGAACATAACAAATGGGAACATAACAAAAGTTTTCATGTTCTACCACAGTGGAAGAAAGGTAGAACACTGTGGTAGAACATGAAAACTGCAGGTACATACAGAAGCAGGGCGTTCCCATTGGCTCGTGTGTAGCTCATATGTTGTGCCACATATTTTTATCCCATTTTGACAATTTGTTGCATGATACCCTTATTGACGATCGAGTAGTGAAAGTTTTTAGGTATGTAGACGATTTCTTAATTTTCTTGAAACTAACTTCCCGTGACAGTGTGGAAGCGGCTGCAAATGACATTTTGACCTTCTTTACCGATACCTGTCCTGACTTGAATTTTACTCATGAAGTGCCCCTTGATGACTCAATTAGATTTTTAGATTTGACTCTCACCTTCTCTGATGAAAGCCATGTTTGCTGGAGCTACTCTCCACGGACCAAGAAAAGCCTGCTACCCTTCTCCTCCTCACATTCCAAACTTGTGAAGAGAGGCATTGCCAACCTTTGCCTTGGTAATGCTCTGCGCAGGTCTTGTGCACACAATATGCAAAAGAGTTTCTTAGCGCAACTTGACCGCTTGAGGTCAGCGGGCTACCCTGAGGACGTCCTCGTTTCTATTGCTGAGACCTTGACCAGTAAATGTAAGTCACAGTACAAGAGATGAAACGCCTAGTGAGGAATCCAGACCTGCTGTAATGCCATACCTGCATAAAGTCTCACATAACGTTAAAAAGGTAGCCATGAAATACGGTGTTAAGGTAGTCTTTTCTGCGCCCACCAAACTGTCGTCGCTTTGTTCACGTATCTCAAATATCAGCACAAAAAAGAAATGTAATGTTAAACACCAGAGCATGTTCACCAAATGCACAACCGATGTTGTTTACTCGCTCCCACTGTCCTGTGGCAAGGCCTACATAGGTCAAACGGGTCAATGCGTCAACGACCGTATGAGGCAGCACCGCACTTCGCTGCAGCCAGGCAACACAGCAAATCTTCCAAGACATTGCAACCACTGCAAAGACTGCACCCCTCTGTTCCATAATGTCAAAATCATCGGCCGCGGCAAAACACAGATAGAACGAGAAAGCTTAGAAGCTTTTAAAATCAAGCAGTTAGGAACTGAATGCGTCAGCGACAGCTCTGTCAGGTTCACGGCAAAAGAATACACTTTCATGAATGGGACATAGGTTGCCACATGTTTCTTCGCTCGCTTAATCAGTTTTGTGTTTGCTGTTTTGATAGCGTTTGTGGTGCTCTCGCGCATGTGCGCCCTGTTCTGATGTTGGCGAAGTAAAGAATTTTCAGTTGTGTTTCCAGCGTTGTCCTGTGTACTTCTCCTCCTTGTGAATGCGTCCTTTTCGCTGGTTTTCTACATACTGGAAAAGCACCACTTTGTTTTATTTTGTCATAGAAATAACGCGGGAGTGGGCACGGGAACAGTGACACGGCACGCCTCCAATGCTTCGCTTCTTTACCGTGCAGGCCGCGCTGGCGCTCGCCATATCAATCAACTTCGCCGGCTGCAGGCACTGACTCGACTTTTTTTCCCTGGTCCGGTGGTTGCAAGATCTGGGCTTCGTTTCACCGACAACTCCGGCTTTTTACCCGGCCAGGCTTTCCTCCTCATCGAATCCCTCGTCCACATCCATCCAGCGTCATCGACGGCGGCATCACCACCCACACCGGATTTAAAGCGATAACACGCTGGCTTTCTCTTCAGTGGGCACGGGAACAGCGACATCGGCATGCCTCCAATGCATCGCTTCTTTACCGTTGCAGTTTGTATGCACTATCCTTTGCAGGCTAGGAAATGCGATGATCGCTGTTTACTTCTGTTCTCGCGCCCGCGGGTGTGCTTTGATGTTGCTTGTGAATGCTTTTCAATGATTTCTCTGTTTTTGCGCTCTGGCGACATTGAATCTAACCCTGGTCCTATGACAAGCTCCGAGATCTCCCTTGACATAGACAACCTGCCTGACAATCCGTCTGAACAAATTAAAGTTATGTTTAAGCTGCTTAAGGATGTACATTCTCTTACGTTGCAAAGCTCGAAAGATCAGAACGAATTAGCAGCTGATATTAAAGACATTAGGAGTAGACACAAGAACATTGAATCAAAGTTATCCGGCATGCACAAGAGGCCTGATGAACTCGAGGAAAAGCAAAGAAATTCGACGACATGGATCAGGAGCTTTTATCTTAAAAAAAAAAAAATCTGTAGTAGACCAACGTACTCGAAATGATTTGCTGATTGATTATTGGTGTCTGTTACCGTTCTCCTTCTTATTCGTATACATTCACTAACGAATTTCACGATGCTATAAATCTTGTTCGCGCACAATTTCCTTCATCACCACTTTTTCTACTTGGGGACATAAATTTTCCAACTATTTTATGGACTGCTCAGCAGCCCTCTTCATCTCCCTCTTCGTATCAAGCTAAAGAATTCTTAGAGCTATGCACCATATTTTCGCTTACTCAGTTAGTAACAAAGCCAGTAGGACGCTAAATAACGCTTCGAACCCTCCTGAGCTAATTCTAGCAAGTAATCCAGAGTTAGCTACTGATATAACATGTCTTTCAGGCATCAGTGATCACGTTCTGCTCAATTTTTGCATTAATATAACACGTTCAAAGCGTACAAAATAAAAAAAAAATCATTCTAGATTACAAACGCGCCAACTTTGGCGCTATTAACAATGAACTGGGCATATTTGTTGATTAATTTATTGCAAACTCTGACTACTGCTCTGTCGAGGAAAACTAGATATCATTCAAAACGAAGGTTCACGAACTAACTGATAAGTACATCCCTAAGCGCATCGTCACCTCTAATCCACAAGCACTTTGGCACAACTCTCACATCAGACGATTATCTAACAAAAAGAAACTTTTATACCGCCGCTCGAAGCTATCGCCATCTAACGCGCGATGGGTGAAGTACAAGTCTGCTTCCGACGCTTACGTCAACGTGATTAAACTAACAAAGAATAACTTTTTGTCTGCCACATTACCAACTATTTTGAAAACGAATGTTAAGAAATTCTGGCGAGTTATACACCCTGCGAACGATCCATTAATTAGACTACAAGATGCCTCCGGTAAACTTATCCCCAAAGATCTTTGTGCTTGCGTGCTGAATGACACATTCGTTGAAAGCTTTTCCTCCATTTCAAGCGTTAATCTGCCTCACATACAGCACCGCAAGTTCCCGACAATGTCACCAATAACTATCGATCCACCTGGCATAGCCAAATAAATTGAATATTTAAAAAATGATGTCTAACCTGGTTCCGATGTGATTAGCGCTAAATTCCTATAAAAATACTTGTGCTTATAGTTCAGTTATGCTAACCAAACTTTTTCAACAGTCACTCGACACAGCAAGCCTTCCTAACGACTGGAAAATTGGGAAGGTGGTTCCACTTCACAAGTCCGATGGTAAGCACTCCCCTCAAAACTTTCGTCCTGTTTCGCTCACTAGCACATGCTTCAAATTACTAGGACATATAATTTTCAAACATGTAGTTACCTTTCTCGATGAGAATTCCTTTTTCACACCTGCACAACATGGTTTTCGTCAAGCATACTCATGTGAAACTCAATTACTTGCCTGTACTGATAAGCTATACCGCATACTTCACAACTCATCTTGTGCTGACTGCATTTTTTTTATTTTTCCAAAGCCTTTGATAAAGTATGTCATAAATTGCTGCCACATAAATTGAGCCATCTTAATCTCAATCCTAACGTCTTCGACTGGATTAAATCTTTCCTTCTTAACCGTTGGCAATTTGTGCATGCTAATGACACTAATTCAGAAGAATGGCCTGAGGGGCAAGTTAGTGCATAATGAAATGAACGGCGGCGCAACAAGGACACTAACAAGAAAGGGGATACCACATGCGTTGTTTGCAGCGTAGCCGAGACCCTCCTTCAGAAAATGAAAGGCAAGAAGAAAAAATCCCATGCTAAACCGGGATCAAGGCGACCACAAGTGGTCCCTTGTATACACCGAGTGGCGCACAGCTTGAAGAAGGTTGCTGGCCGGTACGACGTACTACCTGTCGTTTTCTCTGCGCCAAAAAAGCTGAGCGGGTTATGCTCGGGGATCAGCCAAAAGAAGAAAGCCATGTGCGAAAAGAGGCACGCCAAGCATTTCGTTCCCTGTGCCGTCGGAGTGGTGTACGAAATCCCACTGACGTGCGGGGGGTCTATACCGGGTGTTTTTTTTTAGAAGGTCCAAAATTTTTAAAGAAAGGTAAATTCCTTTACATTTATTTTAACCCTGGGGCTATACTGAGGGCTACGGCGGACACCAGGTAAGAGGCAAACTACTTTAATTAGTTCGCTGATTAACTGAATACGTTAATTAACTTTTATAATTTTTACTTTAGGGGATATGTTGTATTAGCAGCATTGGAGGTCGTCTTCCAAACAGTCCACCCAAGAAAAAAGATTTTCATGAAAAAATTTTTGGCGTGCGTAACGAAGCGAGAAAAAGTCACCCTGGTAGGCAGCTTAACACTGTAACAGAGCGTCTGTGAGCGCCTGTGACGTAGCTCGCTCCGCCCTGCACTTTGTGTCAATGCGTTTTTGTTCCAGCGCGGCATTCCGTGAGGCCGCGGAGCGAAGCGAGATAAGCAGCGATAGCGCAGGCCGCCAGTCCGGGACGCGTGACGCAAAGCGCAAGGCGGAGTGAATTACGTCAGAGGCGCTCCCGCCGCTGCGTTACGGTGTGAAGATGCCTACCAGGTTGACTTTTTCGCGCCTCGTAACGTGCTTGAAAAATTTTTAATTAAAATTGTTTTTTCTCGGTTGGACTGTTTAGAGGACGATCTCCAATTCTGCGAATACAACATAACCCCTGAAACAAAAATTAGAAAAGTTAATTAACATATTTAGTTAATCAGCGAACTAATTAAAGCAGTTTTCCTCTTGCCTGGCGCCCGCCGTAGCCTCCAGTGTAGCCCCAGTGCTAAAATAAATCTAAAGCAATTTACCTTTTTTTAAAAATTTTGGACCTTCTAAAAAAAACACCCGGTATAGGCCAGACGGGTCGCTGCGTTAACGACAGGGCACGGGAGCATGAAAAATCGTTAGAAAACGGAGGCGGGTCAAATTTGCCCCTACATTGTAAAGATTGTAAGTGTGAGCCAGTGCTTAACGGAATGAGGATTCTGGGCAGGAGTCGCGATCAGGTGGCGCGTGAAATTCTTGAGGCTTTTATGATCAATAAAAAGGGAAGCACTTTGTTAACGAGTCTTCAGTATCCCTCCGTAGAAATGAAATGTCCTTTCTTGGCAGTTTTTTGTGACGTCATGTACTGTGCATCTTTTCAGCCCTGCATTTCTAGCGGCCGTCTGTTGTTTGTTTAGGCGGGTTGTTCATTTTGTTACTGTTTTTGTCTTTTCCTTTTTGTTGTTTTTCGGGTTCCGACTGCTCTTGCTTCATGCGTTTGACTCGGCCTTTGCTACGATTGTAATTTTTTTCGGTGTTTGGTTTCTGACTGCTTTTGCTTCTTATGTTTGACTCTGCTTTTGCTAGGATTCTTTGACAGTGGTTTTGCTACGAGATGGCCTCCTCTAATTTCTGTTATCAGAATCTCTTAGTTGTTTCTGCAGGGGTTAAAGTTTTCTTGTCTGTTATCCTGATTCTGCTGCTTGTTTCCACATGTTGGGTTCGGATCGATAATGCGATGAGTGTCATGCCTGAGCTGTATGTTTAAATATGCCACCTTTCCATGCAATAAACAGTTGGTAGTGTGCGCATGTAGTGTCCCCTTTCTTGTTAGTGTCCTTGTTGCGCTGCCGTTCATTTCAACGACACTAATTCACCGATTGCTATCGTGCTATCTGGTGTTCCACAGGGATCGGTCCCTGGACCACTCCTATTCTCAATCTATATTAATGACCGTCCTTATGCCATATCTTCTAAAATTCACCTTTTTGCTGACGATTGTGTAATATTTCGGGAAAATAAATAACGTTAACGATACTGACACTCTCCAGTCAGACCTCAATTTCTTGTCAGACTGGCGCACTATATAGAGTATGGAATTAAACACTAATAAATGTAAACCTTTGCGTGTTTCCCGTGCATCTAACGCTCTTCCTTCATATTATCTTAATGGCACTCCTCTTGATGGGGTAAAAACATTCAAGTACCTAGGTTTTCATATCACTCAAAATTTAACATGGTCTATTCATACTGGCTATGTTATTCATAACGATAACCGCAAGTTAGGATACTTACGTCGCTATTTCTCTGCCGCTCCCTCATCTCTTAAACTTATTCTCTATAAAACACTTATACGTCCTAAACAAGAATACGCAGCATCAATATGGGACCCTACACATGGAAACCTCGTATATTCCTTGGAATTAGTCCAAAATAATTCCGTTCGCCTTGTACTTTTAAATTACAACCGTACGGCAAGCATCACAGCCATCAAATCTAACGTTTCACTCCCACCGTTACAATCTCGCCGTAAAATTCGTCGCGTAACACTATTTCGCAAGCTATATCATCACATTGTGCTTCACGACTATTTCATATCACACCCAGAATACATTTCACGTCGCATCGTTCACCGCCACAAAGTTGGCATCCGAACATGCCGCACCAAATCTTCTTTTCAGTCATATCTTCCCCGCACATCTGTGGAATGGAGCCGCCTTCCTCCCGATATTGCAGCCATTGCAGACAACAAAACCTTTCACGACGAAATAGCTAACATTGGTTATTCTGAAGGAAGTTGATCATGTGTCATATCTGTTTCCACTGTGTTGTGTACATTGACTTCATGTTATTTACGCTTCGTTAATGTTGTTTGCTTTAATCTGGAGATAATTTATTTTGTACTAAGTGTTTTTACTGTATTATATTCATTGTTCTTTATTCTAATTAACCCACTCCCCTCTGTAATGCCTTTCGCCCTGACAGTAGAATAAATAAATAGGTTTGGTTTGGTTTATTGGGTTTAACGTCCCAAAGCGACTAAGGCTATGAGAGACGCCGTAGTGGAGGGCTCCGGAAATTTCGACCACCTGGGGTTCTTTAACGTGCGCTGACATCACACAGTACACGGGCCTCTAGAATTTCTCCTCGAAAGAAATTCAGCCGTCGCGGCCGGGATCGAACCCGCGTCTTTCGGGTCAGCAGCCGAGCACCATAACTACTGAGCCACCATTATTTATAAAATAAATAATGGAAGCATATTTTATTCGAAAAAATTTGGTGAGGTTTAACTCTTATAAACGTAGCTAAAGAGAGCGAAAGCTCGATTTCGTTGCTTCGCAAGTCTAGCTTCTCATTGCTCATCGGTTTCAAGGGCTCGTTTAGTTTGCAGACTGGATGATTGGACGCGAATTGAGGGTGACGCCCAGTGTTGACACACGTGGTCCGGCGCGCGCCTCAGCCATGGCGAAACTGAAGGAGAAGCCAAGGTGGATGTAGAATGGTGGCGAAGGCCGGGCCCAAAAACGGTTTAGCGCGACTGCAGCACAGCCACTTTGGGCGGCCGAAACACTTATATCATGAAATTCAAAAGCACAGATAAAAATGCTACAAAACAACAAAAAGAAGTGAATATTTTATTGCCACGTTTATAAAAAGGGGAACTATTTGTGCAAAACATTACGCCGTATTTTGTAATTTTTTGCAACGCTCTTGTTGCGCCCTCGGTTGATGAGTGTGCGGTGCATTTGTAGCGCGACTTTGCAGGCCTTGTTTCGGTACCCGGCCGCAGCTTACGGAGCGATTTCTTATCTCCAGCTGCCTGCTATGGCGCGCCTTGGAAAGCGTGCAAATTAAGCTCGCCGGTTTCGAAATGGCCCCTTTAAGAAGTTTTTGTCGTCCTTGCCCGTCGCCTCTCTGTCACCGTTTGGCAAGATCTGCACCCCGCTGCACCGCTGCAGCGTTTCCTTCGGTGTACGGCCAGTGCGAAACCTTTTCCCGAGGCTTCGCGCTCATCGCTTCAAGCGCTTAGCTCTGCATTTCAAGATGAGCTTGCGGCATGTGAAGAAACCTTGCTCCGTGGCACATTGTGGTAGCGTGGGTTGTACCGTGGGTGTCTTACCAAGACTACACCGCTTCCCTCTGGACTTTCGCAGGTGAGCTCTTGCCGTTGTCGTCTGCTCTAGATATGCTTTTGTCGGGCTTTCCGCGCCTATCGTAGCTGTAACCGTTTCATACGCACTTGGCTTCATGTTATCGGGATATTTTAGTGAATTGCAGGGCGCGCACTTGCCGTCATAAGATGTGCAAAAGACACAAATAATATGTCTTATTTGTAGCTAGTTTCGTGCAGCCGACTGTCACCAACGTGAAATTGATACCGGGCTCTCATGAGCAACCACGTGCGCTCTACTTGCCGCATGGTCAATTTAAAACCAACTGCGCTGCCTAACAGCTCTGAGCATGACATTAATGGGTTTTGCAGCACCGTGAAGCCAATTTGAGGATCCCCTCGCAACTGACAGCATCGAAACTCAACCATGTGTATGTGCGCCGCATTGACTGTGCCTTAACCGAATTCGGCCAGCAGTAGTTATTGCCGTTCAACGTATACATGACCGTCAATGTAGTTTTAAACTCATTTCGCTGCATTGCTGTCGTCACTCTTTGAGCATAGAAAAGCAGCTATCCGCGTGGTATCAGGCGAGCGTAACCGCACTCTGAGGCTTCGAGGCTTGGCGCGAGCATTTTCTGCCATAGTTATAACGTACTGCATTTAGGTGAAAGGAGTCTTGGCGTATTGACGTTTGGAGTATATGGTATTCATTTGGGTGCAGTTGTATAACGTGGACGCTGCATCATGTCCAGGTGCAAAACGTGGGTGCAGTTCTGCCGCAACCTCAGCCTGGAGAAGACGCCGTGCCAGCTGCGAGATCTGAGGGCTTCTTCCAAGCACTTGGAACTGTTTGTGTATCTGCGGCCAGGATAGCTGCGTCTCGATGCTGTGCCTACTCGAGGAAGGAGTGGTGTATTGAATGTCCTTGCACTTCACTTTAAACTGCACTTCATGTATATTTTATTTTGATTAAAATTGCTTCAAATTACTTCGGTTAGCGACAAGAATGAGGTCTCGAAGTTGTGCGCAGGCCCTATGTATGGTGTAATGCTCTAGCGTTGAGTAGATTTGTTGATGCTAAAAATAGTTTTTAATATTGTTATGCAGGTGTAAACATAGCTGCTGTCGTAGCATTGTTTTCAATACTTTTCAATTTCCTACTTGGCAACGTTCGTGGAACTTCAGGGCTTTTTCCTATCCGCACTGTGAACATTGAGATGAATAGCCAGCTTAAATAAACTACTGCTTGAGCTGCCTGTGACGCGCATTTTTTGTTGGCGTGCTTTATCACTGTATTTGTTTGGTTGCTGTAATAAACCATAAATATGAAAACCATACTTGCCGTACACTGTATTGCAAACTGTGCACTTGAGCCTGTGCTTTGTGCATCATACCTTGATGTACTCAAAAGTACTGGCACCAGTATTTTCACCAAGGTTTACACTACGAATCATGCATCCTTAGCCAGCGTCTGAAAGTTTTGCTGCCTTTCTATGCTGCCTTCTTTGCCAGTGACGGTTCCCAATTGCACATTAACAAGGCCATAACTAGCAGGAACGCGAGCACATTTGACCGGCAAAGGTTGGTGCGTGCTGAAAGGCAACCCTCTATAGGTACCGGTTCGAAAATGCGGTTTCTATAAAAAGACCACTTTATAATTCGCGCCAAAAGCATACGTATGCGTGACGTCATTCAACGTCACTCATACGTAGGTTGCCCCCCGAAATGGGGGCGCTGGAGTGCCCCATGAGCCGCCATTTTTTAAACCAATGGGCGTCTATGGAGCCTTCGCTACCATGGTATATCTACCTTGGAGAAGCTACCGAGGTAGAAATGTCAGTGTTTCCAGATGGCGCAAAGTGCCGTAGCCAAAGTATAAAAAAAATTGTAGCCCAAAAATAGCCATCCATACAACCAGGCCAAGACAGTTAGTAGCCAAAATGTAGCCAACACGAGCCGTTGGAAATAGGAAATTTTTTTATTTACAGTTGAAAATCCGAACAGAAAACAGCAAACGTGTGGGTAAAAATACATGCGGATGACCACACCAAATGACTCAGCAGAAAGCGAAACACATCACATTTGTAAAAAAAGGGGGTTGACTAGGCTACAAAAATCTTACCCGCCTAGACACATGGCGACTCAAGGAGCACGTTTCACTGATCCCGTCCGCGGCGGCTGAATTTCGATGGAGGCGAAATTCTAGAGACCCGTCTACTGTGCGATATCAGTGCACGTTAAAGAACCCCAGGTGATCGAAATTTCCGGAACCCTTCACTACAGCGTCCCTCATAGCCTGAGTTGCTTTGGGACATTAAACCCCAATAAATCAAATCAAATCACTCAAAATCAAAAGTCAAATCAAATCAAATCAAAATCAAATCAAAATCAATCAAATCAAAAGTAACATGATGCGACCGCCTGTCCGTGAGTTAAGAAAACCATTTCTTGACTTCAACAATGCCCTAGACGAAAGTATCTTAGATTTATTGGAACAAGACTACGATGAATTCGTTGAGAAACACGCGGCTGGTCTCATGAAAGTTAATGACCTATGGGTGCACTTCAAGTCTATTGTACACAAATGTATCACAAGATACGTGCCGACTAAACTTAGAAAAATGAATCGCAGTAGTCCCTGGATTACTCGCGAACTGCTCCAGCTCAAGCGTCGTATCAAGCGTCTAGGATCCAAGCGCTTTAAAACAGGGCACGTTTCCCTGCGGTCACTTCGCACAGAGTTGCCCATGAAAATTAAACAGTCTAAGTACACTTTTTTTAACGTTAAAATGCATAACTTTCTCACCGCAGACCCACACAAATTTTGGATACACTTAACAAAGAAGAAGGATACAGTTAGTAAAATTCGTTTGAATAACAGAGAAAGTAAGGATCCTTACGACATTGCATCAGCTTTCAATAATTACTTTTCTTCAGTGTTTTCTACTGACAGTAGGCAGGAGCCTGAATTGCGATCCACGTGCCTTATCTTACCAGACCTACAAATATCTGTCGAAGGAGTTTTTGCAGCTCTACTCAATTTAGACAAAAAGAAGTCTCCTGGGCCCGATGGCATCCCAAATGCGTTTCTCTCCCGCTACGCAGAATGGTGCGCGAAATATCTTGTCATCATTTACAATGAAAGTCTTTTAAATTCAGAAGTTCCGGCTGACTGGAAGACTGCAAAGGTCATCCCTATCCACAAATCGGGTGACAAACTTTGTGTAAACAACTACAGGCCAGTTTCACTCCTGTGTACCTCGGGTAAGGTTATGGAGCATTTCATTTTCAAGCACTTGATTTCTTTTCTAGAAAGCAGTAACTTCTTTTCTAGTAACCAGCATGGGTTTCGGCGTGGCCTGTCCACCGTAACACAACTAATTCACACAACCAATGAACTTTTGGCATGCATTGATCAGGGTGGGCAAGTAGATGCAATATTTCTCGACTTTGCGAAGGCCTTTGATCGCGTTTCGCACCGTAATCTAATAATAAAACTCAGACATCTATTACAAAATCAGCGTCTTGTTCAATGGCTCGATTCCTACCTCTCTGAACGGCACCAGTACGTCCAGATCTCAGGTTCCAATTCTATGCCAGCTCCAGTTCTCTCAGGAGTACCCCAGGGCTCCGTTCTCGGTCCACTATTGTTCCTTATTTACTTAAACGACTTAAACTTCGACTCCCCTGTACGGTGCCGTTTTTTCGCTGACGACTGCGTTGTATATCTGCCTATTCAAAATGCGGAGGATTACCACGTGCTGAATGACTACCTTTCAGAGGTCTCAAGGTGGTGCCTAGTCTGGCAAATGTCACTAAACACGTCTAAGTGCTCAAAAATGACATTTACGCGTAAAAAGTGCGCTCTTAATTACACATACACAATTAACGGTGCAGCTGTCTCCCCCGTAAACGAATACAAATACTTGGGGGTTGTATTCAATAGTAACTTGACTTGGAGTTCGCACATCGGGCATATAGTCTCAAAGGCGTCCAACAGGCTTTGGCTGTTAAGAAATCGTCTAAGGCACTGCACATCTAAAACTAAATTAGCAGCTTACACTGCACTCGTACGGCCATTACTGGAATACGCAGATGTGGTTTGGGATCCGCACACCCAAGTAGATGTACAGCGCATTGAAGGCGTTCAAAGGAAGGCGCTTAGATTTGTCTACAACGCATATGGAAGGCACGTTTCGGTTACTAATCTACTGAGGCAATCTGAACTGCAGACACTTCAATCTCGTCGCAAGTTGCACCGTCTAAAAATGTTGCATGGGATTGTTAATAACTTAACAAACATTCATTTTGAGACCTACATGGCATACAGCACTTCACGACCAACGCGCAATAAACACAATTTGACAATCATGGTGCCACGGTGCCGAACGAAAGCGTATCAGTTTTCTTTTTTTCCAAGAACGATATTGGAATGGAACGGGCTTCCGTGTGACGTGGTCCGTTTGACAGATCAGAAGTCTTTTTTATCTGCTGTCATATCGTCATTGTAAGCGCAGTATATTCATTCATGCTCTTTTGTTTGCTTTCTTTTGTATGTTTGGGTAACCGAGTGCATTTAAACTTGCTCTTTGTCTTTCTATAAAACCCTGTGTGTTAGCTTTTGCTTCTTTATTCGCATTTTTACTTGCTTTGTTTTGTCGCGATGTACGATGTACCCTTGTACCACTCCTGCCTTGGCCACCAAATGGAGGCTGGCAGTATTGAATAAAATAAAATAAAATAAAAATAAAAATTACCGCACACCATTTTATGCCCTTCATTCATTCACATCACTACTCGTACATGGAAGCACTAACATTCTCCAAGAAACGCGAGCTTGGTTCAAAATTGTTGCAGCACCCGTACTCCTTTAAGCCACATCGCACATAGAGTATCATTTCCAAAGTACGCATGCTTAATTTCTTGCGGTGGTCTGTTCTAGTTGCGGTGACCAGACGAAAAACTCGCTCTACAACGGAGTTTGAAATTGGCAAGCACAGAAGTGTGAAGGCAACTGCCGACAAGTGAGCAAAGAGAGGTTCGCGTGCACTGTTATTGAGTTCCATGACCGCTCGCCAGAATTCACTCACACTGTCACTCATTGCGAGAGACGGGAGCATCGACTGCAAAATTCCGTACTCGCTTTCAAGGGTTGATGTGCTACTCGGTGCTGCAACAATGGAAATCACTGTATTAAATGCGCGATACGGCGTGTTACGAATGCATCTGGGCGTCAATAGTTTGAAGTTCTGCAGTAGCTCTAGGTTGTCAGGCAGCCTTTTGAGCAGTGATTTGATACACGCCACAAGGCACACACGACAGCGGTCCAGCATCTGGTCCTTCTCGCCGTCTGAAAGCGCGCTCTTGTGAAAGGCGTCAAGGAAAACCTTTCCGTAGTTACACGCACGCATGTGAAGCAAGTGCTTCTCCCACTCTGCAGTTGGACTAGCATGCTCCTTTAGGACCACTCTAAACCGCATCGACCTGACAGGCATATCTAAATCTTCAAAAAGCTTAACTGGGTCAGGATTTTCCGATTGAAATAGCCTATTGACTCTGTCGAATTCCGAGTTGAAGGGCGGAATGACAAGCATGTACAGATCATTTTTTTTTCATCTTGGAACATCTCGTGCAGTACTCGTGCTGTATTACACCGCTCTGTGCTTTGAGCTAGGTGAAAATGCAACCGTACTCCGTCCACTGGTCGATAATACGATTCACAGCTGCAGCAACACTGAGCCACCTCGTGTTCGCTATGCTGACCAACCTGATTGGGTTCTGTCTCATTGATAGCACAGTAGATAAGGCGATGCTGCTCTCGCCGTTTTGGTGAACACGAAAACCAATTATAGCACTGCCGCACAAGAAAATGTTAGCAGGAAGAACAGCGGTTGCTTCACTGGACGCTAGGTGAAGGGAATGACAAATGCACTTTGCGAGAATCAGTTTTGGGTTTTCCTCTTTTAGCAGAGAATATAACGAGTGGTGCCGTCCGCACATCACACTGGCACCGTCCGTACCAATGCCAACACATTTTGCTAAATCTAGATTGCATAACTCAAGGAAAGATTTGAGTTCCACAAACATGCCGTTAGCAGACGCATCAGTGATAGGAATTAGCCCCAAAAACCTGGTTTGAAAATCACCTGATTTCATAGAAAAGTACCGAACGACAACGCCCATCTCTTTTTCGCATGAAATGTCCGTGCTCTCGTCGATGATAAGGGAGTAGGGCTGCTCTCCGATGTCTTCGAGTAGCGTCTCGCGGAAGGTAGGTCCAAGAAGAACCTTCGATACCAAAGCCGTACACTTGGTGCGTCCTAGCGTTACTCCGCCCGCAACATTTGATTCGGGAAACGTGGTTGCCAACAGCGGAGCCAGGTGATCCGCAGAGCACAGCGAGTCATGCGCGGCGACATGCGCTGCCAGGCGTAGCTCTGCTATCTTCAGCTGAGTTGATGTTGGCTTCGAAGGCCCGGGCTTGAAGTGCGACTCGATAGGCCTGGTTACAGCCGCAAGCTTCATGGATTGCATGTTTTGAATGTGCTTGTGCCTCTTAACATGGACCTTGAGATCCTGCACGTGCGGCCTCAGCTTGCACTTGCATGCTTTGCAGTATGCCATGTCGATGGCGTCTCCATTGCCCTCCTGTCTCGAAGGTGTGATCCAATCTATTTAAAAAAATAGTAAATTGTGAATTTATGCCATCAATCTGTCGTAGATTATACAATCAGCTTATAGCAGGTGCTTACCTTTGAAATATGGATTCTGCTCCCATTCTTTATGGTACTTCCTTGTGTATTTCGCCCACTTCGCCATTGTGCACAGGCGAAGAGGCGAGACAAGTACACCGAGCGAGCACAATAGCGAAAACAGCAGCAAGCGAGCCGCAGACCGGCTTTGGCTAAAGCTCCGTACGCAGATTACCTAGCCAAGAAAAGCAGGGACATTCCCCACGGAAACACGTACACGGAAGCAAATAATGCATGAAAAACGCGAAAAAGCTGCAGCATCTTCTAACCAAACGTAGTGCACTTCCTAAAACACGTTTTTTTTTGCCATTCAAATTTTTAGGGAGCGTATAGGCTCCCAAAGCATCGCCGGGTGGTGCTGCTGGATGGATGGATGGATGGATAGGAGCGCCCCCTTTGAAAAGGGGTGGTGGCAATTGCCACCATGCTCAGCTTTTATTTCTTTATTATTTTTTTGTTTACCGTGTTGGCAATTCTCATTAAGATTCTCCATCACCTTTGCCTACAGTTTCCTACAATTCTAACCTTATGCCACATCTCTGCTTTTCAGCCACCAATCCTCCAATCGCTTTTTGCTGATTTCCACTGCAGATTTATTTACATGACCATTGTTATCTTTAAACCCTAGGGCCTCAGAAAGAGTGACTGTGCCTGCATCGACATCCGGATGGATACCATCACATTTGATTATGAGGTGTTCAATTGTTTCCACAGATCTACCACACATTGCACATGTGTCATCTTCTTCGTTAAATTTCTTTTCGTGCCTGCGCGTTCTAAGACACCCTGATCTAGCCTCAAAAAGTAGGGCACTGCCTCTTGAGTTATCATAGAAAAATTCTTTCCTGATCTGCCTTTTCCAGAATCGATATAGTTCTACACTATGTTTCTTTTCCATTGAATTCATCCAATTTTCAACTTCCGCGTTTTTAACCTGTCGTTTAATGCTCTTTCTTTCTCCGTCCTCATGACCGGCATACTTACTGGTTAGTTTTCTAGTTCTTTTCCGCCACTGTGAGTCAACGTTCTTTCTGTATAAATATTTAAATACCTTAGCTGCCCATCTGTTATCGTCCAATTTCCTCAGGCGTTCTTCATATAGTATTTTGCTCTTAGCTTCCCGTGCTTCGAACGATGCCCAGCCCATATCCCCTTGTACTGCCTCGTTTGTGGTTTTGCCGTGGGCACCTAGTGCTAATCTTCCAACAGCTCTCTGATTTACTTCTAATCTCGACTGAACTTCTGCCCTTAAGCACAGAACCGCATTGCCGAAAGTAAGTCCCGGCACCATTATTCCTTTCCAAATACCTCTTAGTACTTCATATTTGTTGTACCCCCATAATGCCCTATGTTTCATTATCCCGGCGTCTCTTCGTCCTTTTGCCCTAAGAGCCTGTTCGTGCTTTTCCGTGTATATCTGCCCTTCGTTTCGCCATATCCCGAGGTATTTGTATTCGGCCACTTTGGGTATTTCGTGTCCTTGTATTGTAAGCCCCTGATCAGTTGTATCGTTAAAAATCATCACACGTGATTTAGTTGCGCTAAACCTGAATCCTAGAGCGTCTCCTTCGTCTCCACAGCAATTAACCAAAGTTTGTAAATCTTCCTGGCTATCTGCTAACAGTACAATATCGTCCGCATACATTAAACCCGGAAGTCGCTGCTCAACTACATTTCCGCCTAATCTGTACGACAGATTATAACCCAGATTACTTTCTTCTAGCCTTCTTTCCATATTTATCACGTAAAGCATAAACAGCAGCGGTGATAGAGGACAACCTTGCCTTAATCCTTTGTGCACCCCCACAGTTGTGGTACTTTTTTTCCCTTCCCATGTAATTTCAACTTCATTATCTCGGTAGATTTCCTGTAGAAAATCAATTACCTCATCACCAATACCTAAATCTTTCAATATGCTCCACAGGAGTTCCCTGTTCACGTTATCGTATGCACCGCTTATGTTCAGAAAGGCTAAAAACAGAGGTCTATTTTCCGCCTTAGCTATTTCTATGCATTGGGTAAGCACGAACAGGCTATCATATAACCGCCTACCCCTTCTGAACCCATTCTGAAGTTCTCCGAGTATCCTATTCCCTTCTACCCATGACTGCATTTTTAATTTCACCGCCTGCATTGCCAGCCTGTACATAACAGATGTTATCGTAATCGGACGGAAGGATTTTATGTTCATCTTATCTCCTTTCCCGTTATAAATCAAATTCATTTTACTCTGTCTCCAGCTGTGCGGAATTCGCTGATTTGTTATGACTGCCTCCAATGCTTTTATCAACGCTTCCTTGCTTCTTGGGCCAAGTTTATTAATCAGCTTAATTGGAATTTCGTCTATCCCTGCGGATGTGGTTTTAGGAATATTCGCTTTCGCCTTTTCCCAGTTAAGACTAGTCAGTTCTAAGCTGTTCTCTTTTGTGCTGTCCTGTGTTGCCGCCTCACTTGGGGAGATTACCCCATTGGCGTTGCTAAAAGAGGCAGCTATAAATGACGTAATGTAGTCCACAGCATCGTCTCCCTCTAAACATTTCCCCTCAGCATCTATAATCTGTTCCCGCTTTCTTTGATTTGTTTTTCCCAACCAGCTTATATGGTTCCGGAATTTTCTTGGCCTCCCTTTATTTGCCTCGCGAACTTCAGCCAGCCATTTATCAGAGGAATGCTTTATTTTAGCCTGGACTAGGACCTGAACTTGCTGTTTCTTTTGTCGATAAGATTCCCATTTTTCGCCTATTTCCTCTTCGGATAACTGCGCCCTCTTTGCTTCTCTGTGTTCCCTTGAAGCCACCCGTCGTTGTTCGATGGCCTCCTTAATTTCCATATTCCACCAGCTTCGTGGCTTCCTCTTTCCTCTCCAATGGTTTACTCCTTTCACTTGTTTCATTTTTGTAGCGATGAGCAGTTCCAACTGATTATAATCCCAATTTTCCATGTGGCGTTTCTCAATTACTTCTTCTATATCGGCTGATATTAGCGCTATTTGTTCATCATTTAATTTTGCGTTGTCTTTTGGACTTCGTTGCATTTCTCTTTTGACTAGGGCTCCCAACTGTAGACTAATACGTTTATGATCACTTCCTAGGCTGTCCTTCCCATCTTCGTCTATTTCCATTATTGCGAGCTTGCTATAGATGCCCTGCGACATTAGACAGCAGTCAATGGTTGTTTTCCTGTTACGGGATTCCCACGTGATTTGTCCCTCACATTTAGTTTCTCTATTGACAATAACTAGGTTGTGCCGCTCACACAAGTCTAGCATTAGCTTCCCGTTACAATCTGTGTATCCATCCAGATCCTCGATGTGGCCGTTCATGTCTCCAAGCAAAATAATATCGACACCGTCTCCAATCTGCTTTATATCGTCATTGAGGCACTTAACTAGATCCTTGTTTTCTTGTCTGCATTTGTCCCCGGTCCCTAAATGTGCTGCGCGTGATGTGCAGCGTCATCTATGGGAGAAAAGTAAAAACTGGGGCGCTGCTCGCTGCTCGCGCTGCTTTCACCACGCTTCTTTGCACGCGCACTTTCTTGCACGTGCACGCGCCCGCGCTGTCGCGATGGATCGCCTGCATGAGCCGCAATAAGATCGTTCAGACTGACGCGCAGTTCCGCAATGCAAACTTAATTAAAGGGGGGAAACTGATTAGTCGCGTCTACTGTGTGGAGCAGACGATCGACGGCGAGGAGGCCCAATTGACTGTAAAATGCGTTTCTCGAGTGAGTAATAACGTCGTACTGTATGACATGTAACTAGAGGTAAGTCCACTGCATAATTATATGCCCGAAATATGCGAAGTACTATCAGCTCTGCGAAATAAAGCGAGACACTTGTTGATCGTAGTTGTCAGATGTTGCATGCGATGCGCAGGGCGATCCACTTACGTGCGAGTCGAAAGGACATGCGATCAGTCAACAGTTCGTCAACATTCTACTCCACTTTGGGGGATTCCCCTAAACATTTGACCACCATTGTTCACACTTGCAAGTGCGACCTGCGGGTCGCCTTCTTGCTTGAAATGAAAACTCTCCGGAATAACATTGCTTGCGCGCTTTCGAGAATTTAGTCTGCTTTGACCGCGTCTCTCGGTGCGATTCGCAATGCACTACGGTGACCAGGAGGATGTCGTGACGATATTGATGTGCACCGCAGTCGTACAAACGTCATGATGACAACGGCAGCGGCGCGCTTCTCAGAGCCGGCCTTTGCCTGCCGCCGCCGTCAGAAAAATACGCTAATATTGTTTGTTCGCGTTCATATATACCGAGCCCTCGTCAAAAATGAGTCATTTCTGAGGATCGTTGGCCAATACCGAGCTGCTGGTAGAAGTGATAACTGCGATACAAGCATATTTATTTTCCAAAGCCGCTTTGCTAATGCCCAGTGCTGCTCGCCTGTTGTCGCCTGGCTCCGCTTTTAAAGGCATCACGGAAATCGATCACGTCTTTGTTTATTATGTGACGAGGAACATAGTAAAACGGTGACGCGAGTAGCACCTTTATTAAAGCGCTGGCCAGTTCCGAAGTGCCCTCAGCTGCAGCATCATAGCGAAATGGTTAGGCTTAGCGACGACTACGGCAGCGAGGGAGCAGCGCAGTTCGCCGCCCGGCGCGGCCGCGGGCGACGTCGTTGCCGAAAGCTTGACTGTCCGCTGGCGGCGTCATTGCCAAAAGCTCGACTGTCTCGCCGATTAGTTCAGCGGCTTGCGACTCGCAGTCGCAAGGCTGGAAAATCGAGCAGCGAGCGACTTGCCTGCGCGTCGTCTGCCACGTTTTTCGTGCATGGTAGGGACAGATACTCAAGTAACACTTGTTGCTGGGCTAGTTGGTGCATTATTCTTCGTACAAAAGCTAGCGCAAAACACGACACCTGTCTACCTTTCTTGTGTGTGGTGTTTTGCGCTAGCTTTTGTACGAAGAATGGTAGGGACAGACTCACTGGCTCTCCGAAGAGCGCGGCCGCATACTCGCGTGTTCGCGGTAAGAGTGGACCACCGTGTACATACGCTTTGGTTCTTACATTACGGCTTTCGTACTACCTCCTTTTTGCTTCGCCGAGACCGCGTCTGTCAGCGCGAAGATTGCACCTCGCGCGACTCTCCCGTCGCAAGTGCACACAAAGCTAGCAGGGCGTCTGCTCCGGCGGCGCCCAGAGTTTCCGCTGCTCGCCGCTGCGGCGCTGGCGTCGCGCTCCCAAACTTGAGCTTGATGGATGGGTGGATGGATGGATAGGAGCGCCCGCTTTGAAACGGGGTGGTTGCAATTGCCACCATGCTCAGCTTTTCTTTCTTTATTATTTTTTTGTTTACTGTGTTGGCAATTCTCATTAAGATTCTCCATCACCTTTGCCTACGGTTTCCTACAATTCTAACCTTATGCCACATCTCTGCTTTTCAGCCACCAATCCTCCAATCGCCTTTTGCTGACTTCCACTGCTGATTTATTTACATGACCATTAAGCAAACAAGGGAAGGGGATTGAGGGGCTCGTTATAAATATGACAGAAGCCAACAGCCACAGAAACCAAGGGGCACAGGGGATTTTTTTTTATTTTTTTAAATTTATTTATTTATTTTGTGGTGTTGATCAATTTAGAATATTACTGAATATGTTATCGCTTAAAGATAATTGATTAGAAAAGCAGAAGAAAAAACAACCACATGCCGCCGGTGGGATCCGAACCCACGACCTCCGACCATTGTTATCTTTAAACCCTAGGGCCTCAGAAAGAGTGACTGTGCCTGCATCGACATCCGGATGGATACCATCACATTTGATTATGAGTTGTTCAATTGTTTCCACAGATCTACCACACACTGCACATGTGTCATCTTCTTCGTTAAATTTCTTTTTGTAGCTGCGCGTTCTAAGACACCCTGATCTAGCTTCAAAAAGTAGGGCACTGCCTCTTGAGTTATCATAGAAAAATTCTTTTCTGATCTGCCGTTTCCAGAATCGATATAGTTCTACACTATGTTTCTTTTCCATTGAATTCATCCAATTTTTAACTTCCGCGTTTTTAACCTGTCGTTTAATGCTCTTTCTTTTTCCGTCCTCATGACCGGCATACTTACTGGTTAGTTTTCTAGTTCTTTTCCGCCACTGTGAGTCAACGTTCTTTCTGTATAAATATTTAAATACCTTAGCTGCCCATCTGTTATCGTCCAATTTCCTCAGGCGTTCTTCATATAGTATTTTGCTCTTAGCTTCCCGTGCTTCGAACGATGCCCAGCCCATATCCCCTTGTACTGCCTCGTTTGTGGTTTTGCCGTGGGCACCTAGTGCTAATCTTCCAACAGCTCTCTGATTTACTTCTAATCTCGACTGAACTTCTGCCCTTAAGCACAGAACAACATTGCCGAAAGTAAGTCCCGGCACCATTATTCCTTTCCAAATACCTCTTAGTACTTCATATTTGTTGTACCCCCATAATGCCCTATGTTTCATTATCCCGGCGTCTCTTCGTCCTTTTGCCCTAAGAGCCTGTTCGTGCTTTTCCGTGTATATCTGCCCTTCGTTTAGCCATATCCCGAGGTATTTGTATTCGGCCACTTTGGGTATTTCGTGTCCTTGTATTGTAAGCCCCTGATCAGTTGTATCGTTAAAAATCATCACACGTGATTTAGTTGCGCTAAAACTGAATCCTAGAGCGTCTCCTTCGTCTCCACAGCAATTAACCAAAGTTTGTAAATCTTCCTGGCTATCTGCTAACAGTACAATATCGTCCGCATACATTAAACCCGGGAGTCGCTGCTCAACTACATTTCCGCCTAATCTGTACGACAGATTATAACCCAGATTACTTTCTTCTAGCCTTCTTTCCATATTTATCACGTAAAGCATAAACAGCAGCGGTGATAGAGGACAACCTTGCCTTAATCCTTTGTGCACCCCCACAGTTGTGGTACTTTTTTTCCCTTCCCATGTAATTTCAACTTCATTATCTCGGTAGATTTCCTGTAGAAAATCAATTACCTCATCGCCAATACCTAAATCTTTCAATATGCTCCACAGGAGTTCGCTGTTCACGGTATCGTATGCACCGCTTATGTCCAGAAAGGCTAAAAACAGAGGTCTATTTTCCGCCTTAGCTATTTCTATGCATTGGGTAAGCACGAACAGGCTATCATCTAACCGCCTACCCCTTCTGAACCCATTCTGAAGTTCTCCGAGTATCCTATTCCCTTCTACCCATGACTGCATTTTTAATTTCACCGCCTGCATTGCCAGCCTGTACATAACAGATGTTATCGTAATCGGACGGAAGGATTTTATAGCCCAAAAATAGCCACAGCGCCAAATTATCTAAAAAGCAGCCAGGAAATAATTTAAGTAGCCCAATTTGGCTATATATAGGCCGTTCTGGCAACACTGGGTAGCATATGGTAGATCCTCTCCTAGTCACGTGGTACCAGAACGGCGAAGCCGGCTAGCCCGCGCAGCAGCGCCTCTCCCTGCCTGCGCTCTCCTACTCGCGTGGTACCACAGCGGCAGAGCGGGCGAGCGCGCGCCTCTGCTTGGAGACTCACGTGGTTTGCCTGCAATCCGGGGGCTCAAGGTTGGCATTGGGAGATGGTTTATGGGGGGTTTAACGTCCCAAAGCGACTCAGGCTATGAGGGATGCCGTAGTGAAGGGCTCGGGATATTTTGAGCGCCTGGGGCTCTTTAAACGGGCCCTGCAACATAATCTGAGTGCATTGTTTTGCTTCCTTGTTGTAACTGTTGAGTTATAGCGACGCTATTACCACCGGTCATAACACGCATATTTCTGTATTTAATATTTTTAATTTGCTCGGCAACCAAAATCATGGCACTGACGGTGTCGGCACACCGCGGTGGTCTTTTGCAGCGGATATGACTTCAGCTGGCGGGCGATTATGATTGGATGAACTACTAATAACAAGCTAATTGTGTTCGTTAGCAAAAATATGTTATGTTGTGTCCTTTTATATTAAATTGAAAAACTAGCATCTTCTCTTACGCAAGAGCATTTCAAAGCTTGTTAGAAAAGAAAGCCCCAGCAGAGGCTCTGGCTATTACTTTGCATCAAAGAACTTCGCGACCTCATGAGTGTATTGTTACCCTGTACACATATGTTGAGGTTGCTTCCGATGCATTTCCGCTCATTTTCTTTTCCGCCTTCTTACCGACGAGCGCGCACATCTTCAGCTGGCGACGGCGCTGTATGGTCCTCTGAATTCGAGCAGCATCGCGATTTGCCATGTGCCGGAGGCATCGCGCAGTCCCAGGCTGTTCGAGTAAAGACGGCTCTCAAGGAGTGAGCTTCCACCAATTTCCCGCTCAAAATGAGCCTAAAAGAATGTGGATGGAAGCGCTCGGAATCCAGGGCAAACCGAAAAGGCGCGTATGCTCGGCGCATTTCGCTCCAAACGCCTTCGAAGGATCGCCGGAAGCTCTCGCACACGCCGGTTACAAGTTACGGCGCCTACGATGTCAAGGGGTACCGATAAGCAACACGCTCGCATCCACAGTGCCTGCAATGTCAAGCACTCCAGGAAGAGCATCGGCGGATGGGGAAGTATCGTGTAGTGTGCTTTACTTCATTTACGAAACATTATCATAGCAATGAACTATGATAATTCCCCCCACTTCAACGCGGGTATCACTTTACAGAGGCTGGTTGTTTTTTCTGCTGTGGTTTTAAGATGGTCAGTGAGTGAGCACTCAGTGCTCTTGCTCTGCTGCGTACTACAAACCGCGCTAGCATTTTGGCCGTATATGGTGTAGTACTATGTCAGTGGAAGTAAAAAAAAAGCAGGCTGTGAAAATTAATCAGGAGCCCTCCACTAAGGTATCTTCAGTAACTTGCATGTCGCCATGGTCGTTAAATTGATTTAAACTAGTGCTTTCACATCTGTACGGTATCCAAGTTATTCTTGACATTGTGTGCTTCCTGGTGTCAAGGACGACTAATTCGGCACGTGCGGAGGAGTCGGCTGGGAGCGCTGCCATTTGGACCATGCATATTTTGAACCTATTTCATAAAAAAAGATGACAAAAGAGAGTGCAGTTCAGTGTGGTTTACACATGACATTGTCTCAGCTTTGAAGCCCCCCTCTCACCTCTCATGGACAAAACGCAGTCTGTGATGTAAGCATGCTGGCATATGCTAGCTACTACTGCTCTCGAATTGTGTGGTGTAGATAACAGGTGATTCATGTTGCTAGTTTTCAGCTAATATTAAGCTCATCCTATTATATTCCAGGGATACAGAGCTGAATTTCAAGAAGTGGACTTTACTGTCTCAGCACCACAAGGTCCATCACCCTATCACAAGCTCACACGTGAGATTTGTAACTTTATGTGCAGAGGGCTGTATGGAAAAAGATAGTGTTAAAATTTTTTTTATAGATTCCTCTGGCGGATACCACATTTGCCCATGACACTGGAGCAAATGTGCACATTGGTGCCGAGTCACCAGTTAAGCTTGGCACGTCAGACCCTCCAAAGCAACCTGGAGAAAATGTATGTGAACTCATTTGCTGAGAAACCAGGTTTTATGTTGATGCAGAAGTTTATCAGTTCCACACCACTATTTCATTGCAGACTTCAACAAGTTGGTCCACAACAGACCATGATTATTGCAGGCTGGCCACTGCCTCTACGCAGACATGTGATACTCCTGTGGGTACAAAGTCTGTGGGTAAGTTTGCAGGGGCAAGAATTATTTTATCTCCCCTTGCAGCAATTCAGTTCTGGTGTATAAGTTGTGTATTTACTAGTGGCACATTCCATCGGTGCAGTGTGTGTGCTGTATAATCTAGTCACAGAAGTCATTGTTGACCTTGAAAAATTCTTTGAATTCTCACTTCTTAATTCATAATTATGCTTCAGTATGCCTAGCACCATTCCAAATGTCTTGCTCTATTCCCAGGTGTACAAGCCAGCTTCAGTGTAAAGGTGATGAGGAACGTATCGACACTAACAGCGTCTCAAACAGGCAGCGCTGGTCAATAACCTCAAGATTTGATGGACACGTCTTCGGAGTTTGTTGAATATCTTTCAGCTGCAAGGTGTTCAACGACAGTGGAGAATATTAATGAATCATTGCATTCACTGGTATACAGCCCTCCCCATCAAATGCCCTGCTGATGACACTTAAGAGCCAGTGAGCGATGAGTCATCTTTGTATGTGTCTTCTTAATTTTCACACTTTCTGCCTGAACACTTCACTCCTCCATTGATATTTTTAGCATTTCAAACAATGTGCTCTAAGCAGTACAAGCTCATTAATTCGAATTTTGTGAGAATGCCAATGAATTTCGAATGAACTAAAGTTTGAACTGACAAAAATGAGCAGAAAATGTGGTAGAATGCAATTGGGAAACACTCAGGTAGTGAAATTAGTCTTTGTATTGTTATGGAAGTTACTGTGACTGCCTTTTTCTTGACTTTCCCTTCAGGAAATACTTGAAACCTGATTTTGTGGGTAGCATTCAGCATGTTCAAAGTTTTGCAGTGGGGGACCGCGACGGAGTTGTGAAGGGCGTGCGACCTACTCTGAGCTTGGTCGAAAGTTTGGAAAATGGAGCAGCGTGCAACCGTTATATGATTGCCATTTTTACACCGAAATGTTTGTGCAGCCAGCTGTGACTTGTAAATTCACATTTGCACGACCCTCAGGTTGCATGACCGTTTCAGTCGAAAAGCGACAATCAGTACGATGGTTACATGTTGCCAGATTTTCCAGCGGTCCTATTCCTTGCCTCAAACTTCTAAATCATTGAGCTTTTTGTCAATAATTTGATTCGATACTTGACTGCTTCCAATGTCAGGCTCAGTTTCAGTCCTCTCATGAAGTGTTTGGCGTGGTAATTACTGCAGCGAAATGTTCTAAATCGGTGTGCTGTGACACACTGCTTGGATTTAACTTGGGGCTCCAGCTACAACCTATCACGTGGAAGGCGACACAAAAAGCACTGCAAATGGAGGGAAAAAATGCAATGCAAATACCAGCGAAAGCTCCATTTTGTTTTGCACATGCTGCGCTTTCATGCGTTTTGGAGTGCTGGAGAGGTTGTGAAGCGATTGATCAGCCTCATTTATTGTATCTCTACACTGGTCATGTTATCAATCGCTCAGCAACAAAAGCTAACAGAGCAAGCTATTGAAGCATTCAAGATCAGTGACTACAAACAACTCTCTTGTACAAATCTCGGAGGTGGTAGTTTACATCATTGTGCCACTATTATGCTTCTGAGCATCACCCTCGTTCACACCAACATTGGTTCCCCAGCACTCTTCAGCCTTGCGTGAGTATTTTATCCTCTCAACATATCCATAGATCCTGTGCACCGTGGGGAGCATACATGTGGCTGTGGTGCTGGTAGGCAGTGTGCCCAGGCTACCCAAGTGCGGTGGCGCATAGTTCCGATCGGTGCAGAGCCGATTTGCATTTGAAATAATTGGCTATATATGTACATATTTGCCAATGGAACATGGATAAACTTAGTTGCATAGTTCGAATTATTTAGAAATTGGAAGCAATGAATTTTGAATTAACAGGCTTTTACTGTGTTATGTTTTAGTTGCAGTTGACCTTTTTTGTGGATGTATTACACGAGATGTTACTTATGTTTCGTCAGGGGATGCCAGTCTGCCAGCACACCAGTACACACCCAACGCAAAGTCATTGTGTTTGAAGAAAACTTGCTAGAGTTGTTTCAAGCTTGTAGGCAGTGCCAAGCAACCTGAAAGATTTACACAAGAGTTTCTGGGTCAGCACTCTTCGTGAGTACGGTTTGCGCAGAACACCACGTGTCATCTTGGGCCAGCCAGCCAGCGTTTGGTAAAAAGGCAGAGGGAAATGCTCTGCTCTCTGCGGCCATATGCTTTTCTGGGGCTGGCCACGAAAAGGTGCTGCGACTGGTGTGACAAGTGGGCATTTGTGTGCCATCAGACCGGTGCTACTACCTGTACCAGTCATTTATCTTGCAGCCAGCTGTTAGACACGTATGTAATGAATTCTGTGTCTTAAAGAAGTAACTGCATAGTTGTGCAATTGTACGGTGTGTGTTATGATATAGGTGCATTTTTTAGGAAATTTTTATTGTGAGCATTCAGTGAGAACTGTGGTGTGCAAGTCAACAGGTAGTGAGTAGGGCAGACCTGCAGGCCACATGCTGGGAAGCACAGGGCAATTTATATTAAGTTTTCATGCAGAATATGAAGATGAAATTAAAACTTATTCAACCTCATTTGCTACACGGGTTTTTCTTTGTTCTGGAAGTAATGGATTAGGATAGCGAAATAAGTTGTAAAATGTAAAGTGGGAACAAGCTATATTTCAACAGTTGCACATGAAGGATTTCTTCCTTCAGTTTTTCAAGCTGGTGCTACATTCCTTCCCTTGCCAGGTGTGGGAAGCTGAGCAAACCAGTGTGCTGCAGGAGCTGCAGGAACAAGTTCACTTGGCTGGAGATGGACGGTGCGATTCACCTGGCTTCTCAGCGAAGTACCTCACTTACAGCTTTATGGACACGTCTTCCTGCAAAGTTGTTAATTTTGCTCAAGTGCAGCTAGGAGAGGTGGGTGTCTCGTTGTCTGGCCTTTCTGAATGTGGCCACCTCGCGTGGCATCATGCTGTCACTTTTAGGGTAGCTGTATAATTCTAGGATGCATCGCACTTTCAGAGCAGTGAAGTTCCATCAAGCAAGTCGATGGAAAAATATGGTCTCGTGGAAGGCTTGGAGGAACTGAAATCGGAGAATGTCCGAATTGCTTCGCTCACAACTGACCGACACGTGGGGGGTCAAAAAGTACATGCAAATGTGAGAGCCTGGCATTGACCACAGACTCGACACGTGGCATGTTGCAAAGAGTAAGTGATCACAGTAATGAATTGACAGCATTTTGTACCTATGAGAATTATATTTGAGAATGAGAATGTATTTTTGAGAAAAAAATCACAATTTTCTGAATGCATGCTCTGGGAGCATATGTATAGGTGTATCCAGACGACAGACCACAGACGTGTTCTGGCCCAGAGATCACGTGCTACGTGACATCTCATTTCCGGCATATGATGTCCACACCAGGTCTGCAGACCACATCGGGCAAGAAGTGCTGCAGCATTTTTACTGGTTGCCTTATTCATGAATGCATCTCTGCGAGAAGCTGCACGTATGCTCAATCCACTCATAGCTTCCAGAAGAATGGTAGAGAAGTTCCTTGCATTTTTCCAGAAGCAGGATTTGTGTGACCAATGATGCAACAAACTATGGGACAATAACTAGGTGCAATGTTAGTATCTTCTTTGCTTGCGTAGATGCGTGCCTGGTTCTCGCACAGACTGGTATCAACCAAGACAATGTGGCTGTGAGAGCCTGCATTTTTGTAAGACTGGTCAGGTGCAGCGCTCACAACATACAGTGTGCTGGATGTGTCCACTGATCGCTCACGGCACTCGTTAGAAGCCAGCGTTGCACTTAAGACTGAAATATCACCAAAACAGAAGTGCATCCCGCCGCTCTGAAATTCTCCCCCCCCCCCCAAAAAAAAAAAATAAAGTAAGGAGTGCATGCAGGCATGTCGTGGAATCGTGGTTTCCTTCAGTCTGATTGGTGTGCCATTTTAACTCACTGTATGGATGCTGTTGCAGACTGGGCCATGCGCAATCGATCCGACGTGACTGGTCTGTGGTCCACTGTCTGAGTACACGTTATGGCTGCTGTAACTCTGCTTATCTTGTTTTTCATTTAGGCATGGCTGCATTTTTACTTGTTGCAAGAGCTAAAACAGAGTTAAATGTGGTATACTGAATGGTGCATTAAACGTACTGTTATGTTGCTATAAAGGTAGGGAAACAGATTTATTTCCGCAAATGTATTACCACTTGGCACATAGTTTCTGCTGTCCTGATAATCATCCTGTGGAAAATGTTGTTCTAGAGTAGATACTTGGACGTGCTGGTGCATTTTAAACCTGAAATACAGTAGAGCCTTTCATATTAATTGCAGTTATATTAAGCACTTGCTTATTACAAATGAGCTTTGCTACCATGTAAATATGTATTAGAGGAATGACACTAGCTCTTAGAATGAAAAATCCTGGCCACACACTTGGTGTGAGCATATTGTTAAGAAGAAGACGAAGCTGGCAGTGGCGCGGGACGGAGCTCTCGCGCTAGGCCAGCGGCCATTAAATCATCTCTTATCCATAGTTCATCACGCCTCATTCTTCGGCTGGCCGCCACGAAACATTTGGTGTGAGGTGCTGGGGTCCCTTCATCGCCATCCTGGCCCCGGAGCTTCAGCGGCCTGCGCCTGCCGTGGACGTCGGCCTTGAGTGCCTGGTCCGCCCCGCACGGCCATGCCCCAGCCCGCCCGACCTGAACCGACCGCGCTGCTCACCCCAGCCCCGTCCCCCGCCCGGACCACAAGGCACGACGAACCGACGACGTTGCCGCGACCATAATGACCCGACCGACCCAAGACCCTGCCCACACATGAGGACACCGTCCCCCTGCCCCTGCCTTTCGGTACGTCCAAGGACCTCGGCCGTCAGCTCCTGGCACCCCCGGATGCTCCGTGGACCGGTACTCATCCGCCTATCATCTCAGCCACCGTGGCGGTCAGCCCTTCACCACCTTGTCACTTCTTTTCTGCCCTGGAAGCCATCGCTGAATCACGCATCCCTTCGACCATGTCTCCTTCAGTTTACGATCGGGACGATCGCTCGGTGGCCCCGGGTAATGTTACGAAGAAGACGAAGCTGGCAGTGGCGCGGGACGGAGCGCTCGCGCTAGGCCAGCGGCCATTAAATCATCTCTTGTCCATCGTTCATCACGCCTCATTCTTCGGCTGGCCGCCACGTAACAATATAAGGGGGCTCATACACTCTCATAGCATCTCTCCCAGCTTTGCGTATTTGCCCCCCCCCCCCCCCCCGCCCCCCCCTTCTGTTTTGTACCTCAAAAATGAACTTATTGAAACTAGACAGTTATAAAAAGAATAAAAACAGCGTTGAAACTGTAGATAACCTTCTGTCAAACGTAGCTGATAGATTTCAAGTTAAGTCATTGCATGTCGGCTGGTGAAAGTGTGCTATGCATTCCTTAAAGGCACCGCAGCAGGCCACATCCTGGCACCCCCGCTTCTGCTGTTCTTTTGCACACAAAGGGATAGCAGCAACCAGCGGCCACGGTAGTCATTCGTAAGACCTTTACGTCATGATGCCTCGGCAGCATGTTTACGTGCACTGCAAGTATTACCCTAAGGTGTGGCTGGCGCTCAAATTGTTTGCCGAGTGCTTTTTGAGTTTGACGCTGACATGGGAAGAAAAGAGCAAGGTGCTGCTCGTGTTTGACAGCTGAATTTAGTATCACACACGGCTTTCTCGGAATGCAGTGACCATGCCAGCAAATCAGTGGGGCCACAAGGGGGAGTGCTAGGCACGGGGAAAAGGGGGGGGGGGTAGCTGCGGAGGCGTCCAGGACGAAATGGCAACCAATTGCTCTGTTGAAAGGTGGAATGTGTGGGATGCCTGTCGCTAAAATGAACAGCAGCTAGTTTCTGATCACTGTGCACAGACTACAAAAAAATTGAGAGCGCAAAGAGAACTTTGTGGGGACTTTTAACAAAGTAGAGCTGCTTTAGGACATGTAATTAATGGATGTATTAAGGGGCATGATTATTTCTTATGTGCTGCACACTTATACGTTTGTCCCTTTTGCAGCCTTTGTGTTTTGCGGTGTAAAGAGTGAAGGCCTCAAATGAATGCTTGTTTCGTAACTTCAGTTATTTTCTGTGTATTCCACTTCTCCTTTGGCCATTGGTCTGTTTAGTTCTCAAATGCCCCTTCTGTGAAGAGCACATGGCTCCACAGGAGAGGATAGAAAACGGTGATATGGTAGGCTTTGCAGAAGCGGTTTGAAATAACTGAATTTTATATTAACTTCCTTTTCTCTGCATATTTTTGGCTGTAGTATAGAAAGGCCATTTGCTAGAGACTTCAAACACTATGAACAGTACATGCAACTTTCATGTTCATTATAAAAAGGCTCAGCTGTGCATAGAGTGAGGGGGCAAGGACTGGAAGAATGCTATGTATCTGTGAATTCTTAATGTCCTTGTCTCTTAGCACTACGTAGCTCATGTTGTACATCATTTTCAGTAAGGGACATGTTTATGATGTACGCAGTAGTTCGTGAAAAAAAAACCTGATGCCCTAATTGTCTTAATTACAGCGATAAAGAAAAGGTTGACTGCAGCAAGCAAAAAAGCAAGATGTGGTGACCTTCGTCACTGAGTCCAGCCTGTAGTTAACCATCTGTACTGGTGCGCTGCTGTGAGTGCAGGGGATGGAGAACTACTGGTGGCCTTGTGGGAAAGTGAGTTTGCACAATCATTCCTTTATCACGAGGCAGTTGCAAGTGGCTGAACCACGTTCAGTGATGCTGATACGCTTGTCATTAAGCATATTCTCTATTGTGCACGTGATCAACTTTGCACTGCCAGTAGTTCAGAGAATCGTGCCATAAACAGATTAGCAGTTTAGAGCCTAAATTTCTAGCGAGGCCTGCCGATTTTGTGTGAATATTGCCTTAAGTGCAAAAATCTGCTAGAATTTGCTGGATTTTGCCTTTTTTGGAATTCACCTTTTCCTCAGTTGCTACTCACTAAATTTGTGGCTCAAAGATATGCCCTTACCTAGCCTTAGATTCAATAGGTGAATCAGTCGTCTATACTGGTCAGAACATAAAATGTTTCCACATTCATTATGGCTGCGGGAGAAATTATGTCCTGAAGACAAGCAAGCTGTTGTACTTTTGTGCAGAGACAGAACTTGTAAGTTGCGTGCAGACGTTGCTAATGAAACGTAGGCATGAGTCACATGCTCATATGTGCATGTGGGCTGCCTTAGCAAAACTTCTACAGGTCAGTGCTTGAAAAGAGAGGAAATGGGATAAGAGTGTACATTTCATGCTTCCCGAGAAAGCTTTGATCCTTCTGCCACCTTTCAATATAGCCAAATTTAAACACCCACTCATAGCTGGAATGGTGCAGAGTTAGGAAATTGCTGCCAAAAGCTTGCACTGAAATCATATAAGGCCACTTGTTTGCCAGTGTGACAAGTAAGCAGCTGATTTGTTTAATGCACACAGTGAGCACTGGCTAAGGGATGCCATATAGATGGAGGAAAAATAAAAGTTTCATTGGCATGATGCCTGCGATAAAAAGGTGGAACTATTAGGATATAAAAGTGCAAGAGACAGTTTTTGGTTGGTGTTTTTGAGATACGAGTGTCATGCTTCACCACACTCTGTGGTAACTTGTGAAGACTACCTGTGTTCTTAAATACCCTTTTAATGTCAAAAAAGATCTGATTTTGTGCATTGATCTCAACAGGAGGCAGAAATGTTTTTAGAACACCGAATTTCACGGCCAGGACATATCAGTGTATGCTCATGAATGTATTTTTTAGGCACGCTGAACCATGTTGTGAACATCCACTCTGGCCACTCTGGCAACGGTGACCCGTACCCAAGGTGCCTGCATGGTAGCATACCAGATGGGAAGTGGCTCTCACCAGGTATGGTCCTGTTTTGTGCCTCTAGTTGCATCCATTCAGAAGTGAAAATTTTTCAGGCACACCAGCTTTTGCAAGGCTCGTTGCTGTGACATCAGAAAACGCACTTCTGAAAGACATACAGAAGCTTTCGGCAAGTGGGCAGACATACAGCTTGGAATCATTCCACAGCCTGTTGATTAGGTTTGCCCCAAAGTCTTTGTCGTTTTCACCAGAAATGATGCGTACACGGTACGTCGCTTACTCATCGCTGGTTTGCTTACTTATATTGTAGAGTAACCCTAAGTATGTCTTTGCACCTGTACCCCTTCCTTTTTTATGAATAGGACCCAGCTAGCCATTCTACACCATAATGAGAACGCTGGTCCTGCACAGGCAGTTACCAGAGATGGAGAAAAAAAATGGAAGAGGAAGGTTTTGAAGGCAAAAAAAGAAGTTGTGTGCCCTGTCAATACCGCAACTTACGGTACATACAGCAATTTCAGATGAACATCATGTAACACGGTTTTCTTTTGCAGGGCACATTCCACTACTGATGGAAAAAGGTTGGGGACATTTGCAACTCCTCCGCTTCAATCAGGGAGGTACAGAGTGAGAGCAGTGCCAACAGCCGAAACCTCACCATGAGCCAGCTTTAGGAGCCAAGGCGCTCAAAGCAAGAGCTCATTGCCACGCGCTGATCGCGATTTGCCAAGAATGCAGCTGCAGATGAAGTGGGGCTTCATCCGTCAAGGAGCAGGGCTGGTTCAAGCAGTTTCTAAGATGCAGCCTTTTTGGAGTTTGTGTTTCACCGCTTTGACATTGCGCTCTGAGACTCATCAGGCCGGTAAGGAAGTACGGTGTCGAGCGGTGAGGAAGGTTCTCGCCCGTTGAGAAGAAAAAACTGTGAGAAGCCAGTGGTGGTCTCCGTGGTGGTGTTGTAGGCGTATGTGATGAAGGGGAGGATCCTGTCCCAGTCGGAATGGTCGGAAGACATGTACATGGACAGCATGTCGTCCAAGGTGCGGTTAAACTGTTCCGTCAAACCGTTAGTCTGCTGATGGTAGGCTGTGGCGGTATGGTGAGTGATCTTACATTGTTGGGAGAAGGGATTCCACAACCTCGGACAGAAAGATGCGCCCATGGTCGCTCAGCACTTCCCGGCGTGCTCTATGGCGAAGAATGAACTGATGAAAGATGCAACGTGTGGTGCCGTAGCAGTAGGAAGGGCCGCTGTTTCGGCTTACTGCGTGAAGTGGTGGACGGCTACAGTAACCCAGGGGTTGCCAGCAGCAGGGTTAGGAAGGGGGTCGCAGAGGTAAATCCCAACTCGGTCAAAAGGCCGGGAAGGGCAAGGGAGAGGCTGCATCAGGCCGACTGAGTGGTGAGGAGCGGGCTTGCGGCGTTGACAGTCAGGGCACGAGCGGACGTACTTACGGACATAGGTGAACACACTGCGCCAATGATAGCGGAGACGGAGTTGTGTGCATATATTAAAGGCACCGGTATGAGCAGACTGTGGGTCATTGTGAAAGAGGGTGCAGAATGTCGACCAAAAATGGGCAGGGATGACAAGCAACCACTTCGGGCCGGTAGTTACGGCGGTACAGGAGACCATCGCGAATGGCGAAGTGAGCAGCCTGGCGGCGTAGGACACGAGGCACGGGTGCTGCCGAGGAATTGGAGAGAAAACGCACAATAGATGATATCCAGGGGTCCTTTTGTTGCTTGCTGCCCATAGTATCTGTTAGAAACGACAGCGAAACGCAATTGACTTGCGAGTCGAAGGCAGCATCAGGTGGCAGTGGAGAGCGGGACAAAGCGTCGGCGTCGTTGTGTTTTAGGATGGAACAATAGATGACACGGATATGGTATTCTTGTAGGCATAGGGCCTAGCGAGCGAGGTCCCCCCTCAGCGCGGCGCCATGTTAGCATGTTGGCGCCGCCTAGCGTAAAAAAAAAATGAGCGCCATTCTGAGCTGCGACAACAAATATTTTGCTGCTTGCGTGCCTTGCTTCGCTTGTGCAACCAAAGTTCCTGTGACCGCTCAGCATCCGTGATTTTTGCGTTTGTTTTTGTTGCTGTGTTGTCCACTTTCTCTGCCCTGCGCGGGCACAAATAGGGACTAGGTGGTCACTAATAACGCGATCGTGATGAGCACCGAGAACGAAGCCCGCGGTGCCTGCGCCTTGTCGACTGCGTCGAGTTCGTCGCGACATGTGCTGATCAGTGGTGAGTGTTTATACTGTGTACTCATTCCTTTGTGGGCAGCAGTGTTTGTGGGAGGTGGGAAGAACACGGATGCGGTCGCTTATTTGTTTTTTCAGCCAGCGTCCTCTTCGGCGGACGCGGTTGTTGTGACGCGTGTCTTTTTCTTTTCTTTCCTTTCTGCTTCCTTCTTTGAACTCTCCTCTATCGGCGCGTGGCAGCGGTGGTGGCTCGGCTCGAGCCAGTCGGCACACCCGTGCACTTTCCTTTTCATCCTTCTGTCAGCCAGTCGCAACAACAGCAGCAGTGTTTGTGTGCAGCCACGCCCGTACGTGGGTGTGCAGGGGCGCACCCACGTACGGGGGTGCGCCCCTCTGTCAAGCCAGTCATAGGCTTTTTGGGTGTACCCCTAACATCCCTGATGATGAAATAAAGGTATTTGTATCAAGTTGCGAAGCTGCGCGTGTTCTGGAGCACATTTATCCATGGTGCGCATTGAATAACTGCAGGTAGTAGAAACTATTCCTGAGTCGTCTTCTGCTTGATAGCCCAGGTGCAGGTTCATCATGTATTAATAATGCGCATAACGTCGAAACATTGATAGCTATTGTTGTTTAGTGTAGCCACTCTCCGGTTTGAGGAAGTGAACGTGCTGACAGACTTAATTCTGCGGGCGCAACTGTTAGCCAAGTAATCGGTGAATAGTTGCGCTTTTGGATGATGTGTCGCAAAAGTAACATAGTATTAGTTGCCAAGGAGGGAACTTGCTAACGATCTTTGGGAGACGAAGCGTTTAGGATGAGACAGATAACGTCATAGTGGAAGGTTTCGGATAATTTCGATCATCTGGGGCTCTTTAACATGCACTGACATCACACAGTACACGAGCAGCTTGCGTTTGGCCCTCACGGAAACGTGGTCGCCGCGGCCGGGATCGAACCCGCGCCCTCGTGATTAGCAGTCAAGCGTCCTAACCAGTGAGCCCCCGCGCCGGGTAACGCCAATTCAAGACATCGAGAAGAATGGCACCCGCTTTCGCATCACCTGTGAACGCAACGTCGGCAAGGGAGCGCACGCTCTTGCTTGCACTTTTTCTTGCTAGTGCTGGTACGCATAATCTTGAGTGAAAAACGCAATCGTCTCTGTCACGCCCGTGTGTTCATGTCAGCGAAATGAGAGCTTGTTTACACGTACTCGCGTTTTTTGCATGCCGTACGGCTGGAGAAGCGAAAGTGGGTGCGTGGTGATATTGCTTTGTGACTGAACAGCGTTCCTTGATTAATGGCTTTGAATGGAAGTTTCTTCGCCGCAAAGATTGCTAGTAGCTACTAATGGCTGCAACGAGAATTCTTTATGTTCTGGTACATTGCTTCATTTAACTGCATTGTCGGATAAAGGGTAAGCTACTGCACTGGGCATTTAGCCATTAATGTCTAGAAGGCAATGTGGGCTGGCTGCATGCATTTTTTTTATTCATGAAGTGTGTCATAAGGCATAGTGAGAAATTTGCAGTGGTTATGTAGAAAAGAATGTCTGCCCACAACATGTACATATCTAAGAGATGATGGTCTTATCATGTTTGATATAGATTGTGATTACAATGCTTTGTTGAAATTGTCTGCGTGAGACAGCTGATTTGCATTGTTTAGTAAAAAGCAGTTTTCTGAATTCAACATCTAAAAACTATATTATGGAAGAGTAATGCAGCAATAATTATGTGCTCTTTTCGTTTGCAGAAACCATGACGTACACCCTCCCAGATGACATCGAAGACTGGTCAGAAGACATGCGCTACTGGCCATATATAAGGGGGCCGGACATTGTGTTCTACGTAGTGCGGACAAAAGCATCTGACCTGCTTGAAGTAAAAGCATATAAATCATTAGGGTCGTATAATTACTTGCAGTCAGGCTGGGTGGGGAAAGTGCTAGCACACAGAGTGACCGATGACATTGTGATTCTAAAATCTGAAATGACGCCCTCACAGGCTGTAAGTAGCAGGCTACATCAAGTGTGGCTGTCTGCAAAGAGCAGAGGCGAAGTTCTGCGTGCTGGTTGCTCCTGCATGGCTGGACAGGCAAAAGTGTGCAGCCATGCGGGAGCGGTACTGTGGAAAGTGGACTGTGCTGTTTCTCATGGCTTCACTAAAAGGGCCTGCACTGACGCTGCCGCAAAGTGGAATAGGGGCACAAAAGGGAACGTTGAGCCCAGCAGACTTGACCACATAAACTTCAAGTTGAAACAAAGGACAGTCGACCCTGAAGTTCAGGCATAGACTGTGCTCTTTAAACCGCCACTCTCAGAAGAGGAATTGAAGAAAATGCATGAGGAGTCAGGATATCCTGAGCTCTTCAATAGTCCAGGTATCATCCATTTTATTATTGTGCTCAGCTGTTTTCAACTTCTGTCTTTACTTGGCTGCATGCTGAGTAAATTGCAGACGCTGAATATTCCCATGCATGATTTTGTGCAAAGCCAAATGCACGTTTGGTTCCAGATTCCTCTCACGTGCTTTGTAGTACAATTTTACCTGTTACTTGAAAATGGTTCTAGGTCTTGGCAGGCTGAGAAACATAACTTCCTATCGCTAGCACGTCAGCCTTAATGCATATTTAGAGCACATAAAAAGTTTAACCTCTTTTTGTAGATAGAGGCTACAGAAGCATTTTCGTTTCAGTGTGGTGTGCTCTTTCATTCCACTTCCAGGCACACAGCTTTACGCAACATTCAATGCGGCACCACGGCAGCCCAGCAGACTTCGGCAAGAGGCTGCACCACATGGCAGCCATGAAGCCATAAGTGAATTGCCAGCCAGCTGCCTTCGATGCTATGCCTTTTACAACAAGTTTGTCAACTTATCGGCAAAGGCTGCAGCAGCTCTGGAGAAAGAAACAAGGAGCCGAAATTCGCCACTTTGGCTAATGGCACGGTGCCTTAGAGTGACAGCATCCAGTGTAAGAAAAGTGCCTAAGAAAATCAGCACACCAGGTCACAAAGCAGTGAGTGCTATAATAAGTCCCACGTTTTCTGGCAATGCAGCTACAAAATATGGCCAGAAATATGAAGCAGTGGCTCGAGCACAATTTGAAAAAAAAAAAACAGGGCGTAGTGTGACACGGTGCGGCACAATATTATGTCCAGATATGCCCTGGCTCTCTACGTCTCCCGATGGCCTCCTTGACACAGCTCCCGCTGTTCTAGAAATAAAGTGTCCGGATGTGACGAACTGTCTCGACCTTGTGCGTTCTGGAAGGCACGACGTTAAGGAGGTTGGTGGAAGATAGATGCTGTCCGAAAATGGGCCGAACAGTTATTATGCCCAAGTTCAGCTGCAGATGCTGTGCACAGGCCGTGAACTGTGTTATTTTTACATGTGGAGTATGGAAGCCGAAATTGTTGTTGAAGTGCCTTTTGCACCTATGTTCGTGCAATCAAACTTGTCACGACTCCGACAGTTCTACTTTAGAGACCTCCTACCAGAATTGGAAAGGCGCCATGTCTCTGGACGGCTCATTATTTCGCAGAGTACTGAAGGTTCTGTGCACTCAGAGTTTGAAAAGAGAGTGCTCCTGGAATAAAAATTCTTGGCCTGCGAATTATCTAGTACTTTATTTAAACTGTGAGGTACTGTGTATCTGAAGTGTGCTTGCACAATGGGCAACCGTGTAATTCATTAATTTATTGCAGGTCCAAGCCAGGTATTCAACAAGTTGTGGCCTATTTGTTGCCCTGTGTGATCTATACAGCATCAGATCTGCTCAGTGCAAAACCATTGTTATAATTCATATCTCCATAACCAATGCACTGTTACGTGTAATGATGTCTACAGTTTCCACTTTTTTCATGTGTACATTGCTTAATGGCTACTGTGTTTACCATTTGGGAAATATTTGCAAATAAGTGCATGTTGCATTGGTTGCACAAATGGAACAACATTAATACAAAGTGAACAAACTCATTTTAATGAGTGCAGCGCCATAAGAAGGCCTTTTAATTGCAAATGCATCCATTTAGTTCCACAGTTATTGTGCATTCATAAACTGGAAAACTGTATGTGTGGAACACCTCAAGTGCAAATACCTTGAAGTCCAGTCAGCAGGGAGAAGTGTTCACATTGGCTGCAAGCAGTACCAATCTAGAAAATGCTGATGCGAAGTAAGGCCGCATGCGTGTGTGCAGTGTCCTCACATTTGCTTTGCCGGTTCTTTGTTTCATGTGCACATTGGGGATTAGAATGACCTCTTCTTTAAGGTATTAGTGATAAGTTTTGAGCATGTGTAAGGAACAATTTTTTTTAATGCCAGCCACGTCATTGCTTTGAAATGAGGTCCTTGCCAAGTTTCAGCTCGGAAGGCTGCTGCAACATGGCTCCAGCCATATAGTACGGCTACTTTATGTCTTCCGCTTTCCAGAGTAGGGAGGCTGACCAAGCGTGCTCTTGTACTTGGCACAGATGTACTCAGTTGTGGGCTCTCTCCTGGTAGCGATTAAAGGACCTTTGAGATTGCAAAGACCTGAACAAACAAAAATAATTTTGCTTTTCGTCTTCTTGGACTTGATGGGCAGGGCCTGCTTAATTATAAGGTAGGTTTTAATCCTGTTTATGGCGCGTTCCACGTGAATGCGCACGGAAGCTATCCGTCTTGTCCTGGTGACTTCCTCTTCACTGAGCTGAGATTTCCCTGAAAAATGACATATCCATGAGGCAATCCAGTCATCCATTATCGCATGTTTATGCAATACCCTTACCTTTTGTGAAGGCAGGCACGTTTAGCTTCACTCCTTGGATTATCATGCCTGTTGTCAGGGTGAAGCCTCTGTCAGCCATGACTTCATCTCCTTGGCCGAGATGGTCCTCCAGCTTGCAGTCTTTCGTGATATATTTGTCCGATGCACGTTCTCCATAAGCTGGTTACACATACATTATGTAACCATCTGGTGCTATGGTAATAAGAAACTTCACAGTGTTGTGCGTCTTGTAGCTACTCTAGGTTTGAGCGCTTGGCATCAGTTTATTTGGTCGCTGCAGGTTTATCTCAGAGCAGTCGACAATACATGTGGTGGTGTCGTATCCGTTGTCAATGAATGACTTGAGCATACTGTTTCGGATGATTGATCGTGGTAGCCAAGTTACGACTTTTTTCATAATGGTGCACAGCCCCGACAGCACATGACTGAAAATGTTGCAGACACTCCCTACAAATATTTGAAATATTCTAGCCAGGTGCCCATAGAGAAGGCCAAGGCGCAGTCGCATGAGACTGAGGAGCAGCTGATCTTCATAGGGGAGCACAGTGAAGACCTTCCTCGACTCTACTTTCACTGCTGTGACTTCGTTTCGAAAGTATGTTTTAGCCAGTCCCGTATAAAAGACACAGTCGTCTTCTCCTAATGTTGCTGCAGATAGCTGCTGCTTATTTGACCATGTGCCAAGTCCAGGCCGGCAATAACTATGCTCATTGTGTATGTCCTCCCACTGAGTTGAAGTAGTTTTCACTTCAGAAGATTTTTCCTGCATGGAAAGAAAGTTGCAAGAGTTACTAGCGCACCAAATAACAAAACAATGCACCAATACAGTGGTTAGAGTCTCGTGATTATCCAAAACTACACCTGCACATTTGCCAGAAATAGTCCTGAAATACTTTCCGTCTCCTCGGCCGCCGCGGTGTCTCAGTGGCTATGGTGCTCGGCTGCTGGCCCGAAAGACGTGGGTTCGATCCCGGCCGCGGCGGCTGAATTTCTTTGGAGGAGAAATTCGAGGCCCGTGTACTGTGCGATGTCAGTGCACGTTAAAGAACCCCAGGTTGTCGAAATTTCCGGAGCCCTCCACTACGGCGTCTCTCATAGCCTTAGTCGCTTTGGGACGTTAAACCCGATAAACCAACCAACCAACCTTTCCGTCTCCATATCACAAGGAGAGCTAGGCATAAGTTCAAGCACAAAAGTCATCAACATGCCACATCTGCAGGAGTCCTTTTACTCCTTCCTGACTGGCAATAAGAAACTCGTTGGCCATGAACAAATTTCTTCTTATTGCAAAGAAAAAGCAGCAGTAAGTTGCCAGGTCTGTATGTCGGTGTGGATGGTAAACCTATGCAGAGCTGCATTCCCTGACTGCAGCTTGTGAGCTGCATATATTTTTGAAGTGGTGGCACACCTGTCAACTTTTGAGTATTTTCTGAGCCCTAAGTAACTCCTTAGAGGCTGAATCATAAGAGTACACGTTTTAAATGCATTCCGATAATAAAATTGCTTTTTTATTTCAAGAAACTACCGCCTTGAATTTTTCAGCTGCGCAGCAGCTATTTGTGGCTGCTTGGACTTCTACCAGCATGAACTTTTGTTTGCTTTCGAGGTGGACCCAACCCAGAGCAACCATAAAAATTCAACAATAGAACACTCCTTAAGTTTCCCTAGACGTGCCAAAGGTTGTCTTCACAAAATTGGTGGCAAAATTATTTCTTCTGAGGTGTAAACAATTGTGGCACACATTGGGGACTGGCACTTCACGTCATCAGAACATGATACAGGATTGTGGAAAATGTACTCACTGAAAAGCCTACGATATGATCTGCAGCAATACTTTGTCATACGAGTTTGAAAAATCATTACCTCCGTATCACACCACATTTACCGCACTAAAAGGTCATCTCCGTGAACAAAGGTCATCCTGATTTTATTTATTAAGCCAGTTAAATTGCTTGGCCCAAATATCACTTGGCCAACACCCTTTCATAGGTTTACATTTTGGATTATTTTCTTCTCTTGTATATGAATTTTAATGATGAAATGAAGCTCTTAATTTCTCAATTTCTTTGTGAGTGCACTACACCTGTCATGGTCACTTGCCAGTGTCTTACATGACACTTCACTGCTGTGTGTTGTGTTAGTGCGGATACGCTTCGACATGCTCAGCTCTCTAGCACCAGCACAACGTACTGGTGCTGGCAGCCTGTACTTTGTCAATGATACATATTTTTGCATGTTAGAGCTTGTGCATTATAAATGGAACCATTTCCCTTTAGCTTTGATGGCAACTTTGTACCATGGAGGGCACATATGCATGTTGCCACTTACCATGGCAGGTGGTGCTTCATCTGGGATCCCCTCATCAGCCATTTCTGGTGCTGCCTGAATTATGGAAAAACATCATGCATTCAGTATTGCTCGCAGTCTGATACTTGTCTTAGAATGCATGCTTGTCATAATGCGTGCTGCTATTACTTTTACCTTCAAGTCACTGGCTAGTTCTACACAGGCTGAGGCATCAATCATCAGCACCTCAAAGAGAGGCACTGTTATTGCATTTCGGAGAGAGCGCGTTCTGGGTGCAACCATCTGCCCTTAGCCACAACATTAACACTCAAAAAATAGCACACACCTGTAGGCAGGCGGGCACTTACCACGGCAGGTGTCATTTCATCTTCCATCATCTCCTCAGCCATTTCAGCACCTGCCTGCATTATGGAAAAACATTGTGCATTCAGTGTCAGCAGTAGTGTGATGTGCAGTAGCACCCAGCATGCTTTGTGATAAGCAAGATGACTTTGGAACTTTTCCCCCAAACATTTGAAGACCGGTATGCGAAGAGAACTTATCTGCCTAACCGCACATCTTAACATTTTAAGCCGCGACCTTACAAGCGTTGTCTACTAAACACATACAAAAGCACACATAGAATGTTTACTACATTCAAGTCGGTGCGAAAGCACGCATTTTTTTCTTTGTAGGAGGTTACAAAGAGTGGGCAGTGTCGCGGGACGGAGAGCTCACGCAAGACGAACAGACAATGAACAATTGTGCTCGGGATTTGTACCCATCGAATTAATGCTTACGCACTAAAAGTCCCTGTTACCTCCATACCACAGAGTGCTTCGACATAAACTGGAGCACAGGTGCTTAATATCTCCCGGCATGTGCATTATGAGTGCCGCCAACAGAACGACAGATTGCAGATGATAGGAGTACACTTGCCATGGCAGGTATTACTTGGTCGCGAATTACCTCCTCGCCCATGTTGGGCACTACCTGCATCGAGGAAAGTGCATGACAACTGTTGATCATAGTGCTAAGTACATTCACTTGTTAGAACTTAAGTGTAGAACTTAGTGCTAACATATGCACCTGGGAAAGCACTTACCACGGCAGGTGCCACTTCATCGGACTTCGGCTCCTCGATCATGTCATCAGCTGCCTGCATCAATTGATATTAACAGCACAGTTACCACTGTGTGGTTTTAATTTATTCACAAAGTGAAGAATGTGTTGCATCATGCATATTTGTCACCGCTAGCTTCCATTATGCAAGCCAAATCCATTTTCTGCTACAGAATTCAACCCTAGACCAAACGCAAGCCATTTTTTTACATTGTTTCACTTCACATTGACTACTTTTTATCTAATATGCACTAATACAGGTTACAGATGGGTATTTGCAGTTTAATGATTCACAGTGTTGGGACCCAATGCCTGATTTAGCGCCAGCAGGAAGGAGTTACAGCACTTGAGATTTTTATTACTATTTTATCGGTATGAGCATCGCACAGTGATGACCAGTGGCCTTTTGGTCAGAATCATGTTCATAATGCTGCTATCTAGCACCAGCTCAACCATTTATGCAATTCTGTGGTGAAACTGACTTTTACGCCTAACCTAGATGTCGAAGCACAGTCAGCCAGGCAACCGACATTTTACTCTAGATGCGTTGAAATCTGGGACTTGTCCAACGAAGGTTCTGTTTGGTGGATGAACAGGGCCGAATAAAATACCAATATACTAAGGTGTGCAAGTTACATGCATACGTACAAGGCAGCAAAAATAATTAAAGGGTATTCACCTAATGCTGTGTGTACACTTATCTAGAAACACCTCTTCCTATGACGCAGTCACATATTGGTATGTGTGGCGATGATGCAAAAACTCGGCCATCATGCAGTTATGAAGTGAAACAACCCCTTCCACCAAACTACACAATGATGTTGTACTTGAAAGTTTCCATTCTGAGTAGTCTGTATTTATTAGCAGTTCAGATATGCCTACATGAATATGAACTTCTCTCACAGCTTGTCGTATCATATAACGAAGATAAAGCATTTAATGACATTAGCGTGACCATGCCCTGCCTTAGTGGATACACTGACGCAAGCTGTACTATCGGGGATAAAAGTTTGTGGTACGTGAGTTCTTGGGATGAATGAATGATATTGAATGAAGGTGTTGAAGGCCTGAATTATCTTTCCTCTGGTAACAATATCGGGCGACTGGGTAGCGAGGTGGAGCTGCAATAAACGTTTTTCCAAAAACTAGCATCCCGCAATCTTTAGTCCCCGGCAGTACAGATGGTTCCTACTTGACATGCCTGAGCAACTTTCAACAAAACAGAAAATGTTTAGAAGAGCTTTCATTCGCATTACTTTAGACCTAACAATGATCCAAAATGTCTCACAAGGGCATGATTTAATGACCTTGAGGGCGCAGCTGCGAGCAATCGACGCTATGACATGCACCCAAATATGCTCCAGAATGTGAAAGTTGTGGACATTAAGTGATATGCAAGAGTTTCACTTACCAAGCAAGCCACATGCTCATCAAGTGGTGTTTCAGTATCCTTTTCATCAGACACGAACTGCACAAAAATAACAATTTGACCATTTAATGCTTTCCTTGTAACCTGTGACAATATTTACTGTGTACGTCAAATCAGCCACATTCATCATAAATGAAGGGGCATCATTAATTTCACCCTAGATGAATAACTATGTGTCACTGCAGCTGAAGGAAAGAACTTGTCTGAAAGAAGCGCCCTTTGGTAAGTTAACTACGCTGAAACATAATACCAGCACTCTCTAGTATGCAAATTATGCACCTATGTAGAGGAGAGGAAGGTAAAACTTTTCAGGGAATTCACTTAATGCTGCATGTGCACTTATCAAGAAACTCTTATGCCCACGAGGTAGAGGCCTTTCAATGGTACTTGTCTGGGTTGTAACAGTGGAAAAGAAAACGGCAGATTAATTACCTTACCGAATGGGAATAGAGGCTTGTCTGCATTGTAATTTTTATTATTAGCAGAACAACTTTATAAAAATGCCAAACACGTTTCGGTGAGCGCCAAAATATTTTATATGACTCGACAGACACTTAAGTGGACCGGGGATTGAATCCGATCTCGTTTCTCTTCACCTCAAAAATACATGCAGACACTAGCGGATGTCCAAGTGCGTACCTGAGCACGCGATTGGAGCGCTTTGGAAAAAGTATGAAGACTGTACTATGCTCTACCTGCTTAGCTCGCCCTGTGCTGTATCACAAATGCTTGCAAAAAAAGGGGGGGGGGGTTGAACACGAGAATATTATTTTCCGAAGCACATGAAAAAGTAAAAGTAACGTGCGTCTGGTTTCGGTGATTCGCGATGTTGCTTAACCGCACAAGCTTCAAAACCTAAACGAACATGCCATCGTCTCTTTTGATTATTTCATTGTGCCTGCGAACTTTGTCTGCGAATTGCACAGTAAGAATCAGAAGATCAGAACTTACTAGATCTGGGCACGCTTGCGCGCAAACATCAGTTATCTGTCCAGCATCGCTGCACAACCCCGTCTTGGCGCCAGCGGATCTTCACATCTGCAAAGAGGCACGAGCTGTCACACTTTCGAAATGTACGTGAAATACGGACGCAAAACATCACAGCGTACCTTCTTCGGTTGCGGTGTGTACGTCTGTCTGACTAGGCGGCGGCGCCCAAGAATCACCTGAAAAAAGATGCTGTTAAATCGTCGTAGCAAGAAGCGTGTGCGCTCATCTCGGTCGTGAGTGAAAGACGACGGAAATTTACTTTCCTCTCGTAGCCTGTATCCAGCATGGGGACAGCGTTTTTGTCCGTCTTCTTTCCTCCGACGAAGTGTCGCGAGCACACACGGGAGGCTTCTGTCGCGTTAAAGTTCTTCCTGTTGACGGCAGCGATCCACTGCTGCCGCAGTTCAGGCGACGCTGGGAAACGATGCAAAGTAAACATATCGCATCGACACTCCTCTCGCGGAACACTGTGCTCTGGGCACACGATGACGCCTAGAATGTTTCTTTTGCGCTGGTTGTTAGTGCAGCCGTAGACAGCGCAGTTCCGGCCAGATGATTTTCGATTACAGTACGTCATAGTAGAAGCACGCCGCTTCGAAAACCAGGGACAGAGCCGTGGAACTGCTGGACTAGTCGACGATGTCACAGCTCGGAGAGGGGTGGCAACTATGGTAGGATACCCTCAACACCAGGGACGCCAGCGCAGGTGCTCTGGTTCAAGGATGGGCCATGAAAAGGTCTATAGGGTCTTTCAAGGAGGCCAACTAAGACAGGGAATAATGCTCCGAGACGATGTCGAAAGGCGGCACCGCCCTGGCAGTGCGGCTACGCCGCCGCTGCCCATCTTCCTCTTTACAAGTACATTGAATTTTTGTCATTGATCTGATCATAGGGTTGGCTTCACCTTTGTCTCTAGGTTCAGGGCTACAACGTGCCCATAGTGTACTTGATCCAAAAGTGTGACCAGCCTGTATATGTGCTCGAGCCTGGCATGGGCCCACTACTTCAGCTGGGCGCTCGGTACCTTTGACTCACTGATCTAGAATTATTATCGTGTTGATGTGGGACTTAAAACCTCCCTCTTGAATTTTATATCCTAATTGATTTAATTATCCTTCCTTTTTTGTATTATTAATCTGATTCTGAGTGTCAGTTGGTACCACCTCGGGATGGTCTGAGCCCATGCAGTACTTTGTTCTATCCGCTGCGATAATACCCACTGACTCGCTGGAGACTGAAAGCAGAATTTTTATTTCGAAAGCAATACTGCTTGCACTTTCCTGCCATCGATGGAGGTTCATCCTTCACTCCGGCGGAGCTGCGGCGCGCTTGGCTAGTAACCATGCGACCAATTAAAGGGATCGTATAGCGATGCTCCATGTAAGTGGGAATGAGGTTAGTGAATTGCTTAATTTACCCAATTAGCCTAATTAATCTTTCTAATCAGGCTAGATAAATAAATAAAACCGAGTAGGAAATTGGTCGAGTTCGGGAATCGAACCCCGGTCTCTGGAGTGCGAGACGAGCATGCTAACACTCCGCTATGCCTGCTCGATGGCTTATAATGAACAAAGGCGCGTCTAGTGAATACGGTGTCTTCGTTCACTCCCATCTTCCTCCCTTCCCGTTACGGCGAGGTTCAGGTGTCCACCGAGGTATGCGAGGCAGATAATTTCCTTTCCTCAAAAACCAATTTACCGACTAGCAAAGCGTAGAACCGAACGGGCGATGGCGTTCTGTGGACTCCCTGGCAGCATTGCAAGACGCTGTCGCGTTTCGCTCTAAGCGAAGTTTAACATCTTAACACATCAGTGACACAAGCAGCAACACTGCGCTTAAGGCTTTCGCCTCACAGCACTTTAGGTCAACAAAGTGCCCTCCTGAATTTTTTTTACTGGAAATCCACATCTCATAAACTTGTCTGGACGACTGTACGTCTACGCTAGTGATGCTACCAGTTTTTGTTGTCCTGTGCTTATACAGCATGTGAAGCGACATGCAAATTGTACTCTGCAAATGTATATTTATATGCAGAGCCTAGCATGAAGTGATCTGCCTCGGACAGGCAGAGTATGGATGATAGTTAAATTGAAGTGACTTTTTTTCTGTCCTATTTCTGCAGGGTAATAGCAGTTACATTTTCTTGTCAACTGAAAATGGTTACTACATGGTTTCTTGGAATGGGGGCAGAAGGCCATTGTTCTGAGGATGCCCTGAGCTATGCTGCTTGTCCTCAAGGTAAAACATCACACAGACCAATCGAAAGGCCCATGTTTGTTAGAAAGGGACTAGTGAGTGAAATAGGAATTTTATCAGTTGAGATTAGAGTAAAAAGACATTATACATTATTTATTTCACCATGAATGCGTACAGCAAACACAAGCAAACAACTTTTGGGCCCATAACCAAAGCTAGATTAGGCCCATATGGTACACATGCATATGTGCAGCAGCAATCAAGGCAGTTGAAGAATTGTGCACTGGTTACAAATCAATTAAAATGACAGGAATTATTAATCGATGCAGGAATAACACAATATGACTACAAAAACAATAGCAACATCGATGCAGTGCAGCCTTTCTAAATTATCAATAAAATACGAGTACACCACGTTTTTATGGAAAACACAAAGTTATTAGCCGTCTTCACCTCTATTGGTAAAGTGCTCCCTATCTTTGTACCGTGATGCTGAATTAGCCGTTGGCCGTACGTGTTTCGGGTAACTGGTAAATGAAATTTTATGTTAGTGGCATGTCTAGTGTTACGTGTAGGAATCACAAACATGGTAAATGGCAATGAGTGATCGTGACATACAGACAAATCCACTTATAACAATACTGAAATGCCATGGAAAAACCATTGTTATAACCGATAATTGTTGCTTGCTTTTGAGATGAGAACGGCGCAACGATTACTTTTTTTTTCCACATTTCCATAAATGCTTTATTGCATGCATACTGTCGGCAGCGTCGAAGCACAACTACTCAAAAGTGCTAATGGCCTCCCCGACAATGTTCACGGAGCGACGTGCAAGCGTTGGAGCTCCACCGCTACTGCGTCGCACCCCTCGCAGGCGGCAGCGTCGGGTGTGAGGAGACTTCACTGCACAAACAGCGAACAGTTTCGGTGCACTGGTAGAACCGGAGCAAGAACCAGGCGGACGAATGCGATCGCACCAATCAGCGTCCGAAACGGCATGCAGCAGAGCTCGGTTAGCTGGCTGCTACAGCTTGCGCGAAGCTCAGAAAAGAAAAACTGAAACTACGCGGTCTGACTGATTTCGAGACGGGGCCGTGCGTTTGTTGTCATGCCTGGCGGTGTACGCACATCTCAGTTGCACGGATGACTCTGCAGCACAGAATTTTGGTTTGAACAGGGGTCTTTGATCAGACACTTGCCGTGCCAGTCATATTGGCTGCAGCCTCCCTTCGGGAGCCTGTTCGAATTAACGGGTGCAAGATCCGTAATGTCCTAATTAGCGAGCGTACGACACCATAGACTTACATGGGCTGTGCTGGCAGTTCGAATTATCCGGATTTTCGAATTAATTTGGCAGTGGCAGTGGTGAGCGACAGACACGTCTTACAAGTTTTGCGCACTTTTTCCAGGACACATCGGCCACCGTCAACGTCTTCCAGCAACCGTGTGCTATTCCCTCCGTCAGCAGTAACCGGCCACGCCCCCCGCTCTCGACAGTTTGGCAGTGGCAGTGGTGAGCGACAGACACGTCTTACAAGTTTTGCGCACTTTTTCCAGGTTGGTGCACTTTTCCCCCTCATTTTAACGTCAGTGTAACTGTCTTACCGCCACTGCTGCTGCCAAAACTGTTGATACGCGAGTTCAGTACTCATTCAGCTGTACTTATTCAGCTTAGCTAGTTACCATATTATTGCCGTCAGTTGTGTCCCGCGTCTTGTTCTAGTCTGTGCCTGTTTTTTTTTTAATCTGTAGAAATTTGAAAAATGGCCAAAGAACTTCAGAAATTGTTTGAGGACCTTAAGCGTGAGATGAAACAAGAGTTTCGCGAGCTAAAAGAAAGTTTCGAGCGAGAACTCAGGAAGGATGTCAGAGATATTAAGGCCAGCATGACTTTCATGAACCAGTGCTATGAGGAAATGAAAGCTTTTGTGAAAAAAGTTGAATCAGAGAACGAGGCTCTGAAAGAAAGTATAAGCACGTTGAAGGAAGAACGCGAAGCTCTCTATACGCAAGTAAAAGAGCAGGAATCCCGACTGCTGCAAAACGAGCAACACTCGCGGTGCCTGAACGTCGAAATTAAAGGAGTGCCACAGGTAGACGGTGAAAACCTGCACGAACTAACAAAACAGCTGGGTGAAGTAATCGGGATGCCTCTGAAGGACACCGACATTGAAGTCTGCCATCGGGTCCAGACCGCCGGAAATTCTACCTCCCCTAACATAATTGTGCAGTTTACTCACAGAGCTCCGCGCAACTGTTTCTTAGAAAAAGCAAGAAAGCACAGGCTAACGGCTCGTGACCTCGCGATAGAACAAGATGATGAAATTTTTGTCAATGAGCACCTGTGTCCGGCAATGAAACGCCTCTTCGGTGCTGTAAATGCCGCAAAAAAGGAACGAGGATGGGAATACGCCTGGGTCAAGAATGGAAAAATCTACGTTCGCCAAACTGAAACATCAACAGTTATTCCTATCACTAGGAAGGATCAGCTGTCTAGGATTGCTTAAAATGTTCCAGCTTATCTGTACAGCTTGTATGCTGTAAACATGGATTTTCTACCACAGCCAATTCATGAATTGGTCAAAAAGAACAAAACTGCCCTATCTTTTTTTCATCAGAACGTCCGATCTTTAAGAAACAAAGAAAATGAAATGCATGCTTTGCTATAAGTATTTGAAATGTCTTTCACTGTGCTCATGCTTACTGAAACATGGTATGAACGCGAAACGGCTATATTCTGCCCATCTGGTTATTGTGATAAAGATGAAGTGTGGCAAGTGCGCTGCACGCACTTCGCGCGCACGGGAGTGGAGAAGACGACGAAGTAGGAGAATACAGATCGGCTCGACCGTATGCTACGTGTACTGTTTCATTCTAAATATCATTACTTACGATACAACAGTTATCAATGCTTCTATAGAAATCGTCACGACAAAAGAGGCGGTGGTGTTTCTATCCTGGTAAAAGATAACCTGCTGTGTGATACCGAAGAGAAATTCTGTGCTGTCACTCCTGATTTTGAAGTGCTTACCTTACGACACCTTGACAATATGTTTTGCGTGGTCTACAGACCGCCATCTGGTACCTTTAGCCGTTTTTTGGCCTTCCTTGAAGAACTTTTAGAATATGTGACGGAGCAAAAAGCACAGATCTTCTTAGGTGGAGACATGAATGTGAACATGATTGTACCTACTCCTTACCAGAAAGACTTGAGCCTTACCCTTTCTACATATGGCCTATCTAATGAATGTAATCACCAACCCAACGCGTATCACAGAACAGTTCTACATTATTAGACGTATTTATTACAAACGTTAACACAGACACTACATTTGCTGGCACTCTTTGTACAGGTATAAGTGATCATCTGGGAACCTTTTTATTCGTAGACAAGCAATTTCCCGTCAAGTGGAATGAACCCACATACCGTCAAGTTATTACATCTTCGCGTCTTGAATCATTCCGCCAGGATGTTGAAAAACAAACATGGGATGCAGTATATGAATGCCGTGAGAGCAACACAGCGTACCTTATCTTTATAAGTATACTTAAGAAAATATACCACCAGCATTTTCCAGTAACACAAGTAAAAAAGCCAAAGAGAGCGCGAAAACCTTGGTTAACGATAGAACACCTGAGAATGGTCAAGCATAAAAATGCGTTGTATGCCAAATTTCCAAATTTGTTAGGACTAAAGATCTAAATATACTTGGAGAATTTAAGAGCTACCGGAATAAACTTACGTCTACGCTGAGGAAAGCTAAGGATTCATACCTAATAGATATGTTCGATGCTGAAACTACACTGCGGCCAGGTGCAGCCTGGCGCAAGTTGAACTCCTTGGTGCGTCCCGGTAGCGTATTCGCCAACTGCAGCCTGTACAGCCACAAGGCTTGAAACCACGGTGAATTGATCACGGTGACTGAAGATTGTCACTACGCCTTACCTAAAAGGGATAATAAATCCTCTTAAACGGCGTTATATGCCACTAAGCATCACGATTTGCGACCTAAAAGGGAAATAATTGAAAAAAATGAAATTAAAAAAAAACAATAAAACTACAGTACAGAGAGCGGAGTCGAACGGCCGACCTTCCATACGCAAAACGAGCCTCTAATCCACTGCGCCATAGCAGCGATGTCAAGCTGTCGTTCTGAATGAATATTTATAACCAGCCTTAATGTGGCTGCTACCTGCCGGTGGGCGGCGCTGTCATCGCTGGCTGTACCGGCTGCATTTGGCGAACACGCGTCCCGGTACTCCTACGCTTACACTTGGCACCTTTAGGCATGAGGAAAAAGAGCTCTCCGGTGTTCCATTGGCAGATGCTTTCAATCACTTTTTTATTCAGCAAACGAAAGATAATGAACTCGATGGGAGTACCATTAGAAACTACGCTCAGTACGTGCGAGGAAACGATAGGATAAATTCGCTCTTCTTGGCCCCGACTGAAACAGCTGAGGTTTTCTCTTCCATCAATAACTCGAAGAATAGTAAACCGCTGGACGTAAATGGCTTTCAGAGATCAGCAACGCCCTGTTGCTCCTTTCTTGAACATCATGACATCACGAGTTCAGCGCCGTCTACCAGCGGCGTGACGTCACCGAGCTCTCCTATAAAAGAGGATCTGCAAGCCTTCGAGTTGAGTGGGCACGGCGGGCCAAGCACTAGCATGTGGCCTAACATGCGCTTCCTCTGCTTCATGCAGGTCAGTGATTATTATAGCACTATTAAGAGTGATTGCGCCTGTCTCTTGGTTCTGCCGTGCCCACGTCAGTGCATTTCTATTGCTTGTGAAGTGTTTAGCGTGTGCAAGCTTATTCTGTGCGGGGATGTCGAGTTAAATCCCGGGCCAAATACGGGGGACCCCAGTACCAAAGATCTTCTAAAACAACTGCTGGGTGGCCAGAATAAGCTAACAGATGATGTTGCAGCCCTTCGAGCACAGCAGGGAAATCTGGAAAAACTTATGTCTGATTTCACCTCCAAGTTCGCTGACTTAGAAAACAGTGTAGCACGAATCGATAGCATTGAAGAGACACTAATGGTGTCTTCGACTGGTCGCTTCCACGATCCGGTTCGGATTCGGCAAAATGAGAGCCGCTCTAGCTCCGAGCGCATAGTGAGACCGGTCAAGCCGAATGGTCAGCAAGTTTTCAGAGCGAAAGCGCAGGAAGCAGAAAAAGGACGTAACTTCCGTAACTGCGTACCCAGCGTAATTATTCGTCTTTTGTTCGACATTTCGCCTCATAGAGCCACACAGCAGGGACATTTTAAATGCGTCTAATACCTAAAGCGCCTAAACTTGCTTCTACGGATGCGTAAAAACCGACGCGTTAGGCCTCGCCAGACCGGTCGTGGTGTGCTCTGGCTACCCTGGCTTCGCATCCGTCTCCGCGAAACGGCGGAAGTGGCTCTGTCACGTGAACACATCTCGGGGCCGCTCCGACTTTTTTCTCGGAGCGCCTTAGAGCGCTCTGAGCTGGAGGCGGGCGCTCTGAAAGAACCAGCCGAATGTAGTCAGAGCGCTTGATTTCGACCAGCCGAACGTGCGGCTGCATCTCAGAGCGCTCTAGAGCGATCAGAAACGACTAGTCGAAGACACCATAAACAAACTTCAATCGAAAGTCACTGATTTGGAGGACCGGAGTAGGCGTGCAAACTTGATGGTTTTCGGGTTATCTGAAGACCCGGATGAAACTGTGTGGGCACTAGAAGAAAAAGTTGTCGATAAGTTTACTGAAAAGCTTAGCATCACCTGCCAGTCTATCGGTAGAATTCATAGGATTGGGAAACCAGGAAAACCAAGGCCCGTCATAATATTCTTCCAGAACTACAACCAAAAACAGGAAATTATGAAAAACGCATTCAAACTTAAAGGAACGGACATATCGGTTCAGAACGATTACTCACGCGAGACGCTCCGCAAAAGAAAGCTTCTTTGGGCTAGTGCTAAGCACGAAAAACTAGAAGGAAAGAAGGTCTCCCTGATAAACGATAAATTGAAAGTGGATAGTACAATTTATGCGTGGGACGACGCCACATGTGCAAGAGTTGAACTGTCCAGTCGCCAGTCCAGTCGAGTTCAGGCACGGAGTGACGCCAGCCGCCAAACGATAAGAACCTACGCCTGCTGAACCTTAATGCCCGTAGTATAGTAAATAAAAGCGATCAACTAGAAGCCCTAATCTTAGATTATAATCCGCATATTGTAGTAATCACTGAAACTTGGCTGAAAGAAGAAATAGATGATGCTGATGTTTTTCCCCCTTCGTATAGCGTATACCGCTGTGATAGACAATAAAGAGGTAGTGGTGTTGCTGTCTTGGTGAAGCACAGTATTCAAGCTTTTGTGTTGCCACATCTTCATGATCACAAGAGCGTCTCGTTAAAACTATGCTGCTGGGGCCGGCCTTTATTTCTATTTGCGGTTTACCGACCACCTGATTCGTCACAGCGGTTCTTGTCCAATTTGGCTGATCACATGACCAAATTCACTCATGATAACATTATTCTTCTTGGAGATTTCAACCTGCCGGGAGTTGATTGGAATTGTCCTGTTTCTGGTTCCAGCCTTAGCACGCATGGCGTTTTTGATATTATGTTACAACACAATCTTCAACAGGTGGTTACAAACCCAACGCGTGTCCAGGGCACTTGTGCCTCTATATTTGATCTTGTTTTTGTCAGCCGATCAATTGAAAAATTTTCCGTCTCGGTGGAAAACGGCCTTTCTGACCACAGTATGGTGTATTTTTCATGTAGAATTCAAAAACCCCACAACTCTGCCCATGCTAAGCTTGTTTGTGTGAAAGACTTTTCGCGTGCCAGGGACGAAAGCGTACTTGATTACCTTGATGATTTTCAAGGAAATGACGTCTCTGCACTATGGAAAAAATTTAAAGAAATCTGCACGTATTTTCTAAAAAATTTTATTCCCAACAAAGTAAAGAAAACACGCAAAAATAATCCCTGGATTACGCGTAAAGTCTTACACCTAAAACGAAAACTAAACCGATTAAAACGAACACGTGCCTGCCGAAACGCTGTTGAAGCTGCGCAAGGTGCTCTACGACAGGCTGTGGGGCAATCAAAACGACATTATTTTGAGCACACGCTACCAAGCGTCATTCAGAGTGCTCCGCAGAAGTTTTGGAGACACTTGTGCAGGAAAAACAAACCTGTCGACCAAATTCTGCACAATGGTGTTCTTATCACCGATAAATCAAGCATTGCTGGGCATTTTAACAGATATTTCCACAGTGTTTTCACGAAATCAAATTCCCTCTTATGTCAACCTGCTGTGTCATGTCATCCCGAACCAAGCATTGTATCTTCTGCAGGTGTGTTTTCAATGTTGGTGAATCTGAAAACAAAAGTGTCTCCTGGTCCGGACGGAATTTCAAATATGTTCTTGCGCCATTATAGTGAACTTTTATCCCAATTTCTAGCCATAATTTTTCATGCCAGCTTATCAACCGGCACTGTTCCCACGGATTGGAGAGTTCGCGGATTGTGCCAATACTGAAAAAAGGTACAGCCTCATCTGTTACTAATTTCCGTCCAATATCACTTACATCTGCTTCTTGTAAACTAATCGAACACATTGTAGCCACTTATATAACTTCCTTTCTAAATGACAGACATTCTATCGTCACACCAGCATGGATTTAGAAAGGGATTTTCGACCGTCACTCAATTAACTTCTGTTGTACATAGTTTTGCTGACATTCTAAACAAAGCAGGGCAGATGGACGTCATTTTTCTAGATTTTAAGAAAGCGTTTGACCTTGTTTCTCATGCCAAACTAATACATAAGCTTGAAAATATCGGTCTTCCTTCTTTCATAATTTCCTGGGTTTCTGCTTACCTTTCTAACCGCGCCCAGTTCGTCAGTATTGATGCCCATTGTTCCAATTACCTTCCGGTCATTTCTGGCGTGCCGCAAGGAAGTGTGCTTGGACCATTACTGTTTTTGGTCTACATCAATGACATTGTGGATGTAATTAGTGAACCAGTGCAAATCAGGGTTTTTGCCGATGATTGTGTTTTATTTCATGAAGTCAGATCCTACGAAGACCAGGTCATCCTTAATTCTAACCTTCACAACATTCACTCATGGTGCAGTCGATGGGATATGGAGCTCAACAATGACAAAACAGTCTTTATGAAAGTGACCAATAAACAAAGTAGCCTATCATTTCCGTATGCCCTTCCAAATCATCCGCTCGAGGAAGTTAACGAATACAAATACTTAGGTGTTGCTATAACCAATAAACTTAGCTGGAACAAACATGTAACCAACATATGTACGTCATCCTTTCGGAAACTTTGCTTTCTTAGGCATAGATTAAAAGGTGCCCCTTCTAGTGCAAAGCTTCTAGCCTACACATCCATCATCAGACCGAAACTTGAGTACGCATGCACCGTCTGGGACCCTGACACAAAACATAACATTGAGGCACTGGAAATGATCCAGCGAAAGTGTGTTAGATTCATCTTTAATAAATATTGTTCTACTGACTCTCCAACCACTCTTATGGCACAAAACAACATACAGACATTGCAAACACGAAGAAAAATTCAACGATTGAAATTTCTTTTCCTACTCAAAAATAACAAACTCTCCATGAGCCCAGATTTATTTCTTAAACCGATCACAACGCGACTAACACGACATCGTCACACGGAATCACTAACACCTTACAGCGCTAGAATCAATGCTTTTAAATACTCATTTTTTCCTCACACAATAACTCAATGGAATGAACTCCCGCCTGAGGTTGTAAACAGCATCGATGCCATTAACAAAATTACTTATTGATAATTGCTGACTTGTTTTTTTTGTTCTTTACTATGTTCCATTACTGTTATGTGTGTTTTGTGCTATGTAATCTGCCGCGTCTCTTTTTTTGTGCTTTTGCCCCTCCGGCTTGGACCCATCTATAGGGTCTGCAGTATTCTGTAAATAAATAAATAAAATAAATAACATAGAATCTCTGTAAAACCGTGCTGCTCGTTTCATTTATTCTGACTACTCACGTTTTACTAGCGTCACGGCTTTAAAAGCTCGTGCTGGACTTGACAGCCTTTCCCATCGTCGTAAACTGGCTCGCTTAACTCTTTTTCACAAAATTTACCATGATCCGTTGCTTCACGACGATTTCTTTCACTTACCCTCAGCAGTGTTTCCACGCCGTGACCATCCTTTCAAAATCAAACGCATCACATGTCACACTTCAAATTTTGCTAAATCATTCATACCCAATACCATTATTGATTGGAACCGGCTGCCTTACACAATCGCAACTGAAACGAATGCGACATCATTTCATGAACTTTTAAAAAATCAAAGCGATGTGTAGTTTTCTTCTAGTTCTGTTCTGCTCACCGCAATGTGTTCGAGTTTTGCTTTTCGTTCTGTTTATTCCGTTGTTTTTATCTTTGTTTTCTTTTCTTCTTTTTTCATTTTGTTTATTTTGCATCTTGTTGTTCCGCCACATTTTGATTCTTGCTGACTACCAGTTATTGCTCTTTTCTTGCTTCTTTTTTTGCCCTGTTACTCATGTTATTGTTCCTTCTATGTATTCAAGTTGAAATTTCTACCACCCCTTATGTAATACCCTCGTGAAGAGGGCCTTTAGGGGTATCTTGAAATATATAAACAAATAAATATGTAGCCCTGTTCGAATCACATTTGCGCTACTGCCATTTAGTCTGGGGAAATGGCACCATGAAGGCAATGTATAACGTAATAATAGTTCAAAAAAAAGCTTTACGAGTGATTTCAAGGCAACCCTATCATGCCCAGACATCTCCATTATTCACTAAACTCAAAATCGTGAAATTACAAAACCTGTACGACTTTAAGCTACTGTCAACCCTTAAATCTGAAATACGTAAAGGCACAGATACTCTCACAACATTGGGAAATTTGAAAAGAAACACGTCTTTACGCTTAATGAGGCACACAGAACTGTGGCATGTTCAAAGATCTCGCACGAATTATGGATTTCAGATGGTTCAGTCTAGCATTCCACAGATTTTAAATGAATACCACATCACAACAGAGAAATTGAGCGCACTATCTAAACTTGACTTGTATTCACTTTTCGTATAATGCTTGCTAATTACTTCACTGTTCATTCCAATTCCTTATGTAATAGAGTTGTTTCAATTTGATGTCTATTGTTTGCAAGATATTTGTTGCGTTAATCTGTGCTACTCACCTTTGTCAAAGCGTCCGCTGTCAGTTATTGGGAGGCGGGGCTAGTCAAGCTACTAATGTGTAGCTTTTTTCCCACCTTCCCTACCACATCTCATGTATCATTTTTTGCTTTGTGGTAAAAAAATAAACTTCAAACTTCAAACAGTGGAAAGGGTAGCCACAAATCTGAAACAGTCGGTATTATTGTCTGCATTGAGTATACCAGAGAAATTTATTTTCTTGATTTTCTCACGAAGCCGGGAGTAATTTATTCGACCTTTGTGCGGATGTGATTCATTTATGGTTATGTTTCTATCTTTGGATACAAATGCGAAGACAGGACAGCGATCTGTAAGACTCGTAGTGTATACACCTGCTTGGATATTATCATGATTGCATAGGATATGGTTGATGGTAGTGGCTGAGGTCGTTGTAATTCTTGTGGGCTCAGAGATTTTATTCTTATAATTATACGATTGCAATAACAAAGATAAATCTGTATTTAGGTTTCCATGAGTGTCTATATTGAAGTCGCCAGTAATTATTACAGAATTACAATTTCTGATGTTCAAAGCGGAAAGAATAGTCTCTATAGTACTGTAAAACGGTTGTAAATTTGAACTGGGTTGTCGGTAGACAATGTATATTTCTTTTGTGTTCATTCTTCACTGTAAGATTTTGTCCCACCTTTTTTTTTTGCAAGGAAGTGAGAATGAATAATTATGGATTTATTTGTGGCTGCTATTAGAAAGTTTTGTTTTAAACCTGTTCTGTCGACGTGTACAGTGGTGAGCAGCCTTGTCTAGAGCGCTTGAGCAGTGCGCACTTGGTAACAAAAACCGAAATTAGAGAGCAGCCCCTCGTTACAGGGCAAAGTTTTCGTGCCTGTTTTGTTTACGAGGCTATCTGGCGCTACTTCCGTGCAAGCGTTGGAGCTGGACCCTAGAGGCTGCCACAAAATCTGGATTTGTTTGCAAGGAAGTGCACCGCCCGAGCGCTCTAGACAAGGCTGCTCACCACTGTACTTGTGGACTGGCTATGATATCAATGATATGTCCATCTTGTGACTGTGCCGTTATGCGATGTCAATAAACTGCCATGCCTCATCCAGATCGCTGGCTCTTGCTATTAGGTGTCTATTTAGTCAATGAGTTTCTCTCAGCTCTCCTTACTTGGGCCACTCTGGCCTGACAGTACAGCCATGAGCATAATCCCACCATGTATGAAAAGCAACAGATTTTGCACAAAAGCCAAATGCTTTGTAATTTCACCACGAAAGCTCAAAGCTGGAAAAAGTTTGCTCTATTAATGGACTGCTCATATTTGTTTCCTTTCATGTTGGAGCTCCCTATACTTATACTCATTATGTTCTGCCTGTGCCTGGCGTACTGATTACTTCTTTTCTCCATGTTACCATGTCTTTTCTTCTTGTTACCATGTGCTGTAATCGAAATGACGGTTTGCACAGTGACTAAAGCTGGACCACTGCTTACTGTGCATTTATTGCAACTCTGTGTGTATTTCCAGATTCAGCATCTACAGTTCCGGATATTTAAATCCCGTATACGTTTCAGAGGGGAACATCTTCAGAATTGTCCTGACGGCACACGAAGGGATCACTTTTCGTTGACCAATCCCTAGCCGCCCCCATATCCATCTTATAAAATGGCGGTAGTCCACATAACGATATCGCCTGGAACAAAAAGACACGGGCCACACAGTGATCTCTGGATTTCCTCAATTCCAATTCATAGAGTTTCAAATAAAACAGCCAGCATGCAATCTATTGACAAATGTGCCACCGTAAATTCTCTCTGAATTCTGGAGAACCTGTAAAAATTTGAATTTTCTAGAATATTGATGTTGCTCTTTGCACATATATAAATAACTGCATTAGTGGAAGCAATAAAGCTGTTGCACCATGCACTCATTGTTGACCTAGGAAGTTGCAGAAGCTGCCAAACTCGTTAACTGAACAGCTTGATGCGCGCTCGAACTAGCGGCGAAGGGAAAATGATGTTTGTCCTAGCAACAACTAGGTATTGGAAAGGTATATAGAAAAGCATGTCTGCTTCTGGTGTGCACCATGAGACTCGTTTTTAGCGAATGTGATAACGGCATACTTTCAACGTTACGAGGCCTGATTACGAACTAGAAAATTCGAAATATGCTGAACGCAACTCGCGAACCACCGGTAGTGTCGATAGGACAGATAACGCGGCGCGGAAGATACTTGTGGATTTCTATATCTGGTTTTTGTTCGCTCTCAATGAAGTCAGCGTATGCAACACGCAATACCTCAGCGTCCAATCAGAGGATAAAAAAAAATAATCGTCTTCACAGATGCAGTCATTCATCCGGGCTACGCACTGCACGAGGTCCCTACAGCAGAGCCGCTCCGCTACCGTTGGCATATAGGCCGACAGTGTCCGCACCGACACCTGTATGCAATTTCCCCCACTCATGTTAACGGTCAGATTTAAGAACAAACGTAATATAGGCACAATGGTTCCATCGGATCATTTCTGAGTGCGAGAACTGGCATGTCCAGCAAGACATGCAGCACCGTTTCGAGAGCTACTTCCATCCGTCCGTACTATGGTCCGATGTGGAATCGATAGAATAAAACTATTACATATTCACCAAGTGTTCGTTCCGTTGCTAAGGAAGAATGAAAACGCAGCAGATCGCTTCACCTTTACCAGTGAGCATCGTCGGCTTGGGAACGATCCGCGGGCGGCGGTGGCGGCGGCGGCATGGTCGGACGATCGCCGCTGTCACTCGGAGGGCTCGAAGGTGGGCTAGAGCGGTCTCTGTTGTTTCTGGGTGTATCCCCGTAAGGAGTAAGGCGCAGACCTTCGCTCCGTCTCAGTATTTCACGCTCCAACTGTGACAAATCGGGGAAGGCCAATCTTCAGCGTTCCACAATTTCTGTGTTGCTGCTGTTTGTTGACACGAGTCGAGCGCCCACGTGCTTGTAACCATGGAAAGGACGCCGTCAGCATCAGCTAAAACGTGTTACAGCGACCAGGAAACCATGAGAAGCTGTCTTCCGAGACGTTGTGGTGACGTGTTCGTGTACGCTGTTTCGATTGGTCCCGGCGTGTGTCGTCATTGGGTGAGGGAAATGGTAAAGCGAAGAGCGGGAAAATTTGAGTTCAGGGCAATTTTTTGTTTGTTTGTATTTTGAAACTTCATTCCCTAATAACTCCCGTTCTAGTGCACCGATTCCAGTAATTCTTTTTGATTCGGTATATGCGTGTCATGAAGAAATCATCTAAATCATATGGGAAAAGCGTTGCTGGGCCCCTTTAACGTGCACTGCCGTCGTACAGTACACGGTCCTCTAGGCCTTGGGAGAAGTGCACTAATGTAGCTTTCACTCCAAACGAAAAGAACAGTGCTTTAGTCAGCCATCCGTGCTACTAGTAAGTAAAGGAGATGCTTTCCTCGACATTACATGATGTGATGTTTGTTCGGTGTTTTCTCGTTTGTTTGTTTTTTCGTGTAAGGGATATGCCATTGACTGATGTGTTTTTTTTTAAATAATATTCTGAGCACGTGCGCGAGGCTATTGCGTCTTGACAGGAAGTATAAAAATGTGGTTTTCTGAATAAAAATGTAGAAATGAGTCAGCGCTCGTCTGTGTTGTCTCCATGTTCATTAAGTCTTTCATTCAGGTGCACTGTTCCACCAATATGCCCATAAGTTGGACCTAAAATATCGTTTCAAATGACCGACACTCAAAAACGGTAAATTTAGTCCCTTGCTGTGCAGTCATGAGCACACCTGACTAGAGTGTTCGAGCGGCGTTCTGTGGAAGGAAGCAAAATTATGAGGGAAGGGCTCAGTTTCACAGACAATGCTTGCGTTCAAGACCAGCCGCGGAGACAGATCCCTTACACAAGCACTGTGTCCGTAAGAGAGCAGGTGCACAAAATGATGTGCTTTCTTTGCACCGGAACGAAAGTGCTTGAGCGCTCAGGCAAGCCTGCCTGCGGTTACACCAGCTTTAAAGAAAAAACGAACAAAAACCACCCATAGTACCTTTGATACAGCGTGAGACAGCAACGGCAGTGATATTACGTCACGCGTGTTTCCGGTGGGTCAACTTCCTTACTGAGCGTGTTACCGCGGAGACCTTGAGAAGAGAGACAGTTCGAGACAAAGCGTCAAGACTGTTTCACATGCGAGCGAGAGAGGGAACATCAGGCGCGGCGCACAGGCCGCTTGAGCCACCGCGGCCCGTTCGAAACAGGTTTCTGCACCGCGACGGCAGAAGTCGCCAGGAGTGTCCACTTACATGCGGAGCAGTCTCTATGTTAGGGAGCCAATGAGAACAGCGTGAATTTTATGTTTGTAACGCTAGAGTGGGTGTGATAGACGGATGAAATATAGCGGGCTTCACGGTTTTGAATAGCTTCTAGGGTGTCAATTAGGTAAGCTTGGTGTGGGTTCCAAATAGGGAGGCATATTCTAGTTTAGTGCGGACGAAAGTATTGTAGGCTAGTTTTCGGATAGAAGGTGGGGAAGAACCAAGGTGCCGTCTAATAAACCCGAGTGATTTCGAAGCATATGCTGCCAGCTTCGTAACGTGCTCGGACCACATGAGGTTGTTGGTGATATGAATTCCGAGATACCGGTATGAAACGACTTTGGAAAGGGTAGTATAGTTCAATGAATATGCGTAGTTGACACTGGTGCGCTTGCGTGTTACCTGCATGTACTTACACTTGGAAACGTTGAGCTGCATTAGCTTTGTGGAACACCAATATTCAATTCTGCTCAAGTCATTTTGAAGGACTAGCAGATCTTTTTTTAGTGGTTATGCGACGGTACAAGATGCAGTCGTCTGCGAAAAGACGAATGGTCGATGAGATGGAAGTGGTCCGAGCACCGAGCCCTGTGGGACACAGGACAAAACCTCAGTTGCAGGCGACTGATCATTATTGCCGCCGCGGTGGCTCAGTGGCTATGGTGCTCGGCTGCTGACCCGAAAGACGCGGGTTCGATCCCGGCCGCGGCGGCTGGAATTTCTTTGGAGGAGAAATTCTAGAGGCCCGTGTACTGTGCGATGTCAGTGCACGTTAAAGAACCCCAGGTGGTCGAAATTTCCGGAGCCCTTCACTACGGCGTCTCTCATAGCCTCAGTCGCTTTGGGACGTTAAACCCCATAAACTAAACTAAACTGATCATTATCGATAATAGTGTACTGACAAACAACGAGCAGTTAGAAAACAACGCAGCCATGTTAAAACCAGAGGATCGAGGCATAATCATGAAAGTTTGGCTAGAAGGCGCTGATGGGGTACACGATCAAAAGCTTTCGAGAAGTCCAGGTAGATGACATCAGTCTGAAATGACGAATCTAAATTTCACCATCCAAATCAAAGTGGTTCCTGCACTCGAAACAGAGCTACAATACAAGGAAGAAATTCTTTCTTTTCCTTCCGAATAATAAGCGAATAATTATGCTTGGTAATAAAGGTTCTGGGCGATTCCTCTGTGATAGAACGCACGGACAGTGACTCATGCCAGGCCTTTGTAATAAAGTATTTCATCTCATGTGGTTGGTGTCGCGGCAGGCGGGTCAGGCGCCGTTGAGACAGAGGGTCAGAAGGTCTCCGGGGCAAGTGTCAAGAGGCCCCCTTGGCGGTCGAACCCTCCTTAAATAGGCTCTACCGCGTAGCCTGGTTCCCCCTGCCCCACTCTGGAGAAAGGGTGGTCGAGAGTACCTGCGATGAGCGGCGCGGGATTTGAGTGAGCCCGCGAGCGGGCCCTACACCTCCCCCCCACCCCCCTCAAACGTCCGTTCCGGGGTCCACCAGTAGGCGCTCGACGAATTCCGTGTCCGGGTCGGCGTTCATGGTGTCGTCGAAGGGGGAGGGGAGCTCGCTGGGGGGCCGCTCACCGCTGGGTGGATCAGCTGACCACCTGTTTGCTGAGGGAGCGAGGCGCCCGGCTCCTCTGGGGGCCTGCCAACAGCGCCTTGCAGAGCTCCTCGGCCGCCAGCGACAGCAGCTCTGGCCGGCTGGTCTCGAGGATGCGGAGGGCCGCCTCCTCCGGGCTGCCCCTCTGGAGAGGCCGCAGTGGCGCAGCAGGGAGGCCGCTGCAGCCGCCATACATTGCTGCGCCGCCTCCTTGCGCGCCCTGTCGATCGCACCGGCCTCATGGCTGAGCTGGTGCACAACGAGCTTGCGGCAGAGTGAGCACAGGCCGGCCCGCTCCTCGTCGTCATACTCGGCCGGTGCCTCCTGGTCCCGCTCCTCCAGGGTCAGGCCGCAGAAAGGCTGCGGCACTGCCCGGAGGTCGTCGCCGCGAAGAGGCTGCGCCTGGTCCCGCCACCTGGACCTCGCGCATTAAGAGACGGCCGCTCCGTTGGCGACCGTGGTCCAGGTGGTCACATCCCGCAGGACCCTTGCCCGCTTGGGTCGCGGCTGCTCGGCGGCCGGTGCGCCGGCTTGGTGCTGAAGGGGGCCCTGCACTGGATGGTTACTGGCCCTCTTGCGCTGGCCTGCACCACTGGGAGGTGCTCTCCAGTGGTTGGCCGCGCAGTTAGGCTGGCGGCGGGGGCAAACCGCGGCCGTGGAACCTACGTGCGAAGCCGGGTGGCGCGCCTTGATGGCAGCCACCGTTCGACGTTGGTCTGCCTTGCCTTCTGGTGTCCGAGCTACCGGTGTCAGTCCGCTGCAGCTTCCTAGAAGGCATGCTGAGAGGGCGAGAGCATTGCGAGTGATTATTAATCCCCACGGTGTAAGAATATTTTAGGTGAGAGAACGGCGCGGAGGCGACGCTTCCCGGGGAGAGGAGAGTTGAGTTCTAGTGAGAAGAGCCCTCGAGAGGTGGCGCGCGAAACTAGCGCCCGCTAGGGTGCCTCGATGCCAGCGCCGCCGTTCAGGGTTGTGCCATCCTTTCACCGCTCCAACGCCGCCTCTCTCTTCCTGCGGCGCCATTTTGAATCACTGCGGTCGGTCGGGCTGGTCTCAGTTGCTTGGTGCAAGCAGCTGAGCTTCCGTTTTTCGAGGTCCAGTGGCTGCGGACGATCGCTGGTGGCTTTATTTGTTTGACAGTGCTCTACCGCATGACAGCGGAGCTTCTCAAGTCCACCGAGGCAGCATGACGGGTTGTTGTGTGCCAATGTGCGCCGGGTCAACACGTAAAGGTCTACGCTGTTTTCGCTTCCCCGGGACTCCGACCAAAGGAAAAAATGGGAAGCTCAAGTAAAGAAGGATCAGCCCTAGAGTACATTGCTTTAAATGTTACACCTCACTGTCCTTTTTACCACTCTGTCTCGTTCTGCTATTTCGGGGTTTGCATATTTTTTTTCACACTTTGTTTTCATGTTTGCGGCGAAGGTTACACCACACTATGTACAACAACACTTTTCCCCTAAGTCTTGTTGACTTATTTCGTGGTTTGAACCTTTTTTCATGCTTTGCTTTAATGTTTCTTTTTAAAGTTACACCCCACGGTACATGCACCACTTTTCTGTCCCAATGTCTTAATTGCTTACTTATACTGTAGTTCGTGTTTCTTTCATGACCTGCATTTACAGTTGGCATTAAATGAAAAATTTGCATTGTTTTTGTTTTGTTCTCTGTACCCTCTGTAAGAGGGTAGGCTGAAAAGCTATGTTACATATTTGTCTTCATCAGTAATAAAGATCAAATTTTAGGTAGGAGTTATTTTTCGAATGGCCTAACCCATCAGCACGCAATTTTGTAGACAGAATAGGAAATACACGGATAGCCAACGCTAAAAACGGCGTTTTTTTAACAATACCCTCTATGGTCGATTTTTTTTAAAAGCGTGACTTTTCAATGTCGATTATTTCGACTTCGAATTTAAAATTTTCAGAATTACTGGAGTTTAGTAATGACTAAAATTCACCCTTTTTTGAGCAGGTTTACATGCATTTCTTATAAATGAATACCGATTGGCTAGAATAAAATAAATATGAAAAACTATGTGTAGAATTGTGTTTCACAAGCTGAGGAATCGCGGGAGAGCAACCGGTGCGTATGTCCATGGCGCAAGCGAAGTGTGCATGCGAGCCACGCAAGAACATTCGGTGGTTGTGCGCCCCTAGTAAAAATGAAGCGATTGAGAAACTTCCAGTAATCCTTCATGCTATCGCCAACGAGGGGCGATTCATTTTCATTGGGCTCGAGAAAGAAAACGCAGGAGCAGTGGCAACGTCGGTATACGGCGGCATCATTTGTATATACCAGCACCCACCCATAAGCAGATGCAATTGCGATCTTATGAGCAATAAACGGGCGAGCAACTCGCAGTTACCCTTTGAAAAATTAGAAAGCTGACAGACACCAGTTTTTGCGAGCAGAAGAAACGGAAACAGCCCGCGCGACGATAGCGAAACCAGCCGCAGCGCTCGGGCGGCTGACGACACGCGGGCGTTAACTGAACGTGGGAATTAAAATCCAAAATATCGTGGAAAGAACAGAAGCAGCGATTTATTCTATCCGCATGGAGTAGCAGCACCTGCCCGGCAACAGATCTTTAAAATATTATCGCGTTTTTCAAACCAACAGACGGAACAGTAAATGTTAAACCTCGACCACCTGGGGCTGTAAAATTAAGACATGCAATTACGCCTTCGACCCTATGATGTTAAAAGGGCTATTATGAGTGAAAAGATACGCAGTGCGATGTTGATGAAAAAGGCTGTTCTAGTCAAAAGCACTCTCACGCCCGCCGAGAAAGTGGCGCCGTTACACACGCTAGCGGAGCTGATCCCGTGTGATTCAATATGGCGGCGCCCGCGATGTTGTCTCCACTCTAAAAACGTTGGTCTCCACCCTGAACGGCGGCGCTGGCATCGAGGCACCCTAGCGCCCGCCGCGCCCGCCTCTGCGCCTGCTCTTGTGATCGCGCGCACGTGTGTTTGCGCGTCGATCTGTTTGGTTGTTTAGTGTACTGGTATGCTGCACGATGGGCAAGTGCTTTGTACCTTACTGCAACACAGGCTATAAGTCCTGTAAAGAGAAGTTATCGCTTTTTACGCCGCCGCACGTCCCAGCCAGGCTCGACGCATGGAGACGGGCGATCCCTCGCAAAGACCGGGTACTGCAGCGCATGGACCGTGTCTGTGAAAAACATTTCGCTCCTCACTTCATACTGAAAAATGCCGCTGAACTTAGGGTGTGCCCAAAGCTGACGCATTGTCATGTCAATCCCTCACATACGATGTCTGTTAGAAAAGTATCCGACTTTATTTTTTTTTTTGCGAACACCTGATGGATATGAAACAAGCGCGCTTACAGAAGTCAACCTTGAACCCTCGGGCGCATGCACGAATTTTTTCCCGCCTGCCGATAGCGTCAGTCGCTGGCAAGCAGCGATTGAGTGAGGCAGTGCGCAGTGCTCTCGTCGGTTTTTTGTTGCAAGGAAAATGGCGGATCGAGAGGAGCAGCGCTACTACCTCAAATTTTGCCTGAAACTTGGCGACAGCCAAGTGGAAACCATTCGAAATGTTCAGACGGCTTTCGGTGATGATGCTATGAGCAGCACACAGATTAAGCAGTGGAGCAACTGGTTTAAAGACGGCCGCACATCCGTGTAGAGAGAGCCAGGCTCCGGTCGGCCATCAACATGCCGAAATGACCAGGTAATTGCGGAAGTGAACGCTGTGGTGATGCGGGACTGTTGTGTGACTATCCGAGAAATTGCGGGAGAGGTGGACATCAGCAATGTTTCTGCACACACCATTATCACCGAAGATTTAGCCATGGAGAGAGTGGCAGGGAAATTCGTGCCGAAGCTGCTGACAGTGGAGAAAAAGCAGCTTCGTGTTGAAGTCTCAAAGGAGATGCTGGATTCCACAAACAGTTACCCTGACTTCACCGACGCCGTAATCACTAGTGACGAGTCTTGGGTGTACGGGTACCACCCGGAAACCAAATCACAGTCGTCACAGAGGACGCATTCCACGTCATCAAGACCAAAGAAGGCCCGCCAAGTGCGCAGCAATGTCAAAGTGATTCTGACTGCTTTTTTGACTCCCTCTGTGTGGCACACCACGAGTACGCACCCCACAGGGTCAAAGAATGACTAAAGAGTAAAAGAGATGTCCTCCATCGCCTACGTGGCGCTGTGCGGCGCAAGAGACTGGAATTGAGGTCAATAAGAAATTGGCGCATCCCTCGCGGCATTGCTCCTGCACATTCCTCGCATTTGATTCAGACTTTTCTGGCGAAAAACCAGACTCCTGTAGTTCAACACGCTCCTTACTCTCCTGATATGTCCTCCTACGACTTCTGGCTGTTTCCTAAAATCAAGAGGCCATTGAAAGGAGCGCGATTTGAGAAAAGAAAGGACATTATGGCTGCAACGACAGCAGAGCTAAATTCCATTCCGAAAAGGGCCTTTTGGGAATACTTCCAACAATGGCAGCACCGCTTGGAAATGTATATGGAGCCCCAAGGAGACCAATTTGAAGGTCATGAGGTTTCTAACGCTCCAGTTATGCCAGTTTTTTTTCTTCGGCCAAAGGTCGGATACTTTTCTAACAGACCTCGTATGCTCAAAATGCGTGTGAACCTTGCCACACAAGTTTTCAGCCACTCAGTTGCTAAGGGAATATCTTTCTATGCACGGAGAGGCGCACCTTGGCTTGACAATGTCGAGCCAACTGGGGAGTTTACCCTCTTGATGAACAACCTTTTTGACGCCCTCAATCGTCGCTTTCCCGCAGAAGGCCTCACACTTGGATGCAAAGATTTCCATGTTCTCGAGTCTCCGTCTAAGTGGCTAGATAACTGGGAGCAGGAAGTTCTGAGGGGTGACATTCACAAAGTTCTTTTCTTAACACAATCTACAGCCGAAGGCTTGCGTGTTACCCTTAACGTAGTGTCTAGCGTTCCGTCCAGACGGAACATTTGCTGCTGCTGCAGTTCCGTCCAGACGAAATATTTGCTGCAGCTAGATTTCCGTCCATACAATAGACTGTTTTAGTGTCACGTACGTAGAAGCTTCACGTAAGTAGAGCGTTTACGGGTCACCAGTGCGCATGCGTAAAACGTGAAGTGTCTGCGTGGGCCGCACCGACGTAAGTGAGATTCGGATCTTTGCGTTGCGGTCTTCACGTTGCTTGCGTACGTGGCGTTGGCAAGATGGCGGCGCCCTGCCCGCCCGCTTCACACATGACACATGACGCATGACACATGTGCAGTGTGTGGTAGATCTGTGGAAACAATTGAACACCTCATAATCAAATGTGATGGTATCCATCCGGATGTCGATGCTGGCACAGTCACTCTTTCTGAGGCCCTAGGGTTTAAAGATAACAATGGTCATGTAAATAAATCTGCAGTGGAAGTCAGCAAAAAGCGATTGGAGGATTGGTGGCTGAAAAGCAGAGATGTGGCATAAGGTTAGAATTGTAGGAAACCGTAGGCAAAGGTGATGGAGAATCTTAATGAGAATTGCCAACACAGTAAACAAAAAATAAATAAAGAAAAGCTGAGCATGGTGGCAATTGTCACCACCCCGTTTCAAAGGGGGCGCTCCTATCCATCCATCCGTCCGTCCGTCCGTCCGTCCGTCCGTCCGCCCGCCCGCCCGCCCGCCCGCCCGCCCGCCCGCCCGCCCGTCCGTCCGTCCGTCCGTCCGTCCGTCCGTCCGTCCGTCCGTCCGTCCATCCGTCCATCCGTCCATCCGTCCATCCGTCCATCCGTCCACCGTCCATCCGTCCATCCGTCCATCCGTCCATCCGTCCATCCATCCATCCATCCATCCATCCATCCATCCATCCATCCATCCATCCATCCATCCATCCATGCATCCATGCATCCATGCATCCATGCATCCATGCATCCATCCATCCATGCATGCATCCATGCATCCATGCATGCATGCATGCATGCATCCATGCATGCATCCATGCATGCATCCATGCATCCATGCATGCATCCATGCATCCATGCATCCATGCATCCATGCATCCATGCATCCATGCATGATTTCTACCCACATAAAGCATTTCTTTGCCTCTGGAATAACCAGTTGACAAAGCTGTATCCAGCTGTTCTCTCTACGCATGTATACGGCCCCAAAATATCTGTCCCCGTACTGCGTTTAGTTGCATTCTCGAAGGTATAACTTCCGTGCATGCATGCAGGATCGGGAAAATGACACTGTTAGAATCAGAGTGGAGAAATTCTTCGCGAAGTGATGAGAAACCCTGCCGTTGTTTGTGCTGCAAGATGACGTAGCGCGAAAAAGACTAAGTCGTACACAAACGGTCAACAAGCTTTCTGCAAACGCACCAACAAACCCAAGCGAAAACTCGTTCTATTGCCATTTCTCAGGGACTGCTTGGAAAATAAAATGATGCAGCAGAATATCCTGTCACACATTAGGCGGCACAGGATTACCACTTTTTTAAATAGATATGCAAAAGTCTGCAAGGAAACTGGCTTCCCAATCCCTAACGCCAGCTTTAATTCCGTCTTGACATAACTCTTGTGGCAGATAATGCTGGACGGAACTGTATAGTGTCAGATACAGTTCCGTCTGGACGGAACTGTAGCCACAGCCTACCCTTAAGTCTGTTCAGGAATTGTCAATGTTTCTTCTGAAGGAGTGCGATTTCAAGTATGTTCTGACAGCGAAAATGAATCAGGACCCCTTGGAGTGTTTTTTCGGTATTATAAGACAAGCGGGCGGCCAAAATGATCATCCCACATTTCCAACATTCCTACAGCTTTAGCGCATGCTTTCTCTTTATTCATTATTGAGGCCACCACAGTTCGGCAACTGTGTAGCTTGCAAGAAAGAACAATCTGCTTTTCTCACGCTCAATGACTTGAAAGGTGTTTAAATCAGGAGCCATTCAGCACACCGATAAAATGCATAACCTCAAGCAGAAGCTGGATGGCCTTATCAGTGAGGAAACTTGGGAGTGTGATGATGTGTTTGAGCATGACTATTCCAATGCTTCGGTTATTGACTGCATTGTGTACTGTGTCACAGGATTTGTGTCACGAAAGCTTGGCACTCAAACATCCTGTACAGTTTGTAAGGAGGCTCTGGTCGGACAGAAGGGCATTTCAAGGCTACCTGAAGCCGACTTGGTAAACTGTAAAACAAAAGGAAGGCTCATGCATCCGAATGTGCACCTGTTTCCCAGTAAAGAAAAACCATTGGAACCAATTGGATTTCCAATGGGTTCCAATTGGACGAGTTCAGTTTCCAATTGGTTCCAATTTGAATGGTGTTCTAATTAGATGGTCCAAATGGACTATCCAATTGGACCATTTGGGTTTCCGATTGGTGAGCCCAATTGATCTTACCCATTGCATCCAACTGGTCCGCCGAACTGCACCCAATTTATCCAATGAATGTTTGCATGTTTGACGAAAAAGGTAGAACTAATATGGTATTTACAATAAGAGCTATCAGCAGCTTAGCCTAATAAATTGTACTCATCACCTACACCACCACTGGAGCTGAAATTAAATTAAATAACTGCGCTCAGTGGGCAAGCACCACCGGCCCCAGCATGAGAGCCTAATAAATTGGGTATATAAGTTGGAGCAGAAGTGTGTTCTCTGGATGTACATATTGAGCTAATGTATGCTACTAGTGCCTGAATTTGTGCAGTGTTGCTTGTGTGTGATGTATGTGTGTCTGTTGGCTTTGATTTCCATAAAAGCATGTTAATTTCAATTCCATAGAAAAATGTTGATTGGCACTACCCAGTCAAAAAAAATCCATTGGGACCAATTGGTTTTCAGACACCATTGGAACCAGTTGGCTCAATAGCTAACTGGAACCAATTGGTCTTTCCAATTGGTTTCTAGCCAATTGGTTCCAATGGTGCCCAAAAACCAACTGGTTCCAATTAGAAATCTCAATGGTTTTTTTTGACTGGGTTCATCTTTTTCAAAAGGCTGCACTTCGCGAAACATGCCGGCGAAAGAGATGTATATGATCGCACGACTGACGCTGTGCTAGAAAACTTCAACTTCACATTTCCATGTGTCGCTCACAAAGAAGAAATGCTTGCTAAGCTGTTACACTATTATGTGTGCCTGCGAATGCGCCAGTATTGCCGACAGCTAAAGAACAAGAATGTAAATAAAAGCCAAGACTTGCGTAAAATTGGCGAAACTTGTATGATTTCTTTTATCCGGGACGAGCGCAATGTGTAATATAGTGCTTATTTGTACTGCATATGTGACTAACCTTTGTTTTGTGTGTGTGTGGTGTGATGTACACTGTCACACTTACCAATGTAGTGTTTCTCTTTTGCGAATAAATGAAATTTATGATGTCAACGCCTTTTTGCCGTCCACACAAATGCATGCATTCTTCGCATGAACAACACTATAAACTGTATGTATCTTAACGTAGGAATACTAAATCGTTCGGACAGTATCGAATCTAGTTGCCAATACCACGCAAACACAGCACACAGCCGACACAGCAGAATAAGGTTGCAAGGGTTATGACAGTTTATTAGCCGTTGAAATTAGCCGTTTATTAGCCGGGCTGAAATGTTGCAACTGTTTCCTGTGAATTCCCTTTACTTTGACGCTCATCGACAACTTGCGACTTTATTGCCTTGACGGGCCACTCGTGAGCGGTAGAATATAAACTCGGTGTATAACAGTAGCTGCGCTTGACCGCCTACGACGGGTGACTGGGGTAAGCGAAAACATTGCAGACGTTTATTCATGCGATAGCCAGTATCAGAGAAACTACCTAACGCATGCTCCGACATCGCCCGGACGAACGGGACCTAGCCCCCCAACTCGCTGTTTCGCCTTCGCTGCACATAAAACCGAACGCTAGGGGCTAACATGAAGCTGTTAAGTGATGCTATTTATTTTACTGGACGATTTGCTTTGGCCTCGCAATAATGACGTTGCGAGACCAAGTTGGTTTCTTGTTTACCGTGACTTCGCCCACACAGCGACCCGGCACTACCGGGTCTGAGTTGGTAGCGCCATCTGTTGGAGAGCTTGAGAAGCAGCGGTTTGTCGCGAAGCGGAGAGCGGCGGCGTCGTCTCACCTAAAATATTCTTACACCGTGTTAATCCCTAGACACGGGTGCTACCTGGCCGTAAGGTTGTAACGTCGGTTGCAAACCGTACCGCTACCTGGTCGTCCTCCCGGGGGTGAGATCGCCGCATCGCTCCGATTTTCCGCTACTGCGGAGTCATCGTCCTTACGAAGGTGGAAAGCCTCCAGATCAGCGACGTGCACCGGACCGGCGGTTTCGCTGTTTGTCAGCAACCGCAATTGGTAGGTGAGCGGCGCAGTGCGCGCCGCAACTTTGTACGGTCCAGCCCACATATGCGCTAGCGACGCGGCGAAACCGCGCGCTGCGTTACTGAGTGGGTGCGTTCTTTTTAGTACTAAGTCGCCCGTGTTGAAAACGACGTGACGGCGACCTTTGTTGTACTGATCCGCCTGCTCCATGAGCGCGACATCGAAGTTTTCGCGAGCCGCGCGCTGCGCTGCCTCGAGACGCTCCCGGCGCCTTGCCGCGTACTGCGAAAGCGGAGGGGGCGCAAGCCCCGCCACCTCGTGTAGGGCACTCTCTAGCGGAAAAACGATCTCTCCCAAAATTCAAGCAGGTGTAATACTCACCGACCTATTCACGGTTGTCCTTGTAGCGAACGTCAATTAGGACAGCCGCGCGTCCCAATCTGTGTGCTGCTCGGTCGTCGCAACCAGGTCGGTTATGTTAGTCTGAGCGTGGTAGGGATTCCTTCTCCTGTGGCGGATTTGAAGCGCCCAACAATAGTCTGCAAAGTCTTTTCTTGTGAAATAAGAAGATTGTAATCAGGTCGGAAGGGAAACTGAAACGAGTGAAAGTCTCTAACAGTTTTTCCCAAATCCGTTCCGACACAGGCTTCTTAAGGGGGAAAATCCCAACCGACTTGGAATAGTGGTCCGTTATTACCAGCATGACTTGGTTTCCGCGCGCGGACCGAGGGAGGGTCCCATGATATCGCACGCGACCAAATGTCGCGGGTAGTTGCTAAATACCACCTTCATCTTGCCAGCGGGCTTGCCCGGCCGAGGCTTGGCTACCTGGCATACCGGGCAGGTACGGGCGTATCCCGGCACATCCTTTCTCATGGCTGTCCAGGTCGCGACACGGCATAACTTGTAAGTCTTACGCCGCTGCCATGGCCTGCCAGCGCTGAGTCATGAAAGTACTGCAGGAATAGTTGCCGCAACCTTCTCGGGACCACGACTCGGAAAGGGGATGCTATCGCCTCTTCCTCGTCAAGTTGGGGGATATAGCGGAACAGCAAGCCGTCGTCGCCCAGCACATACGCGTCGTACCTGGCCTCAGCGCTCCCGGTGCAAACTGTATTGCTCGCATGCTCTTTGAGCACCCGCTGGCAGAGACCGTCTGCTTTCTGGGCCGCAACCTGCTTTTCTCAACTGACCGCTACTACCCAAGACAGATTTCTTTCTACCTCGCTCCCTGGCACGCGAGCGGTCACCGCCACGAGCTGTTTGTTGTGCTTTCCTTCTCTCACAGCATGGTGCGGGACCTTTGTCTGTCTGCTCTTTCGCCAACCCGGGTGGGACACTCCCGTCCGCCTGTCCTGCGCTCCAACCGCGGTGACGCTGCTGGGCTGCGCCGCTGAAGCGCTTCCGCCAGCCTTCCATGATGCACGCGATAAATCGTCGGCCACCTCTTTCTTTCTGTGTTGTAGAAGGGGGTAGTGCGCTCACACGGGAGCGGTGTCTGACGCACTTCGTGGCGCCGCCGAAAGGCGGCGCGGTTTGCAGCGTCACCTTAAAGCCCCTCGATAATTTGAAAGTAGCGACACTCTCCTCCACTCCGGAGTTTTCCTCCTCGAATATCCTCGCCCACCGGCTGCGCGCGCTGCACACGGCACGTTATTTTGGCCATCGTTCGCTCGCCGTCCGGGCAGTTGGCTGACACATGCGCGCGCTCTTCAGTTCGTGCTTTTTCCACGCTCTGTTATTGTATAAAAACACGAGAAAGACATGCGACACGCGTGACTACCACGAGCCACATAAATTAGCGTCTCGTACGCGCAATGAAAGTGCCAATTACGAGCGCTTGCGGCACGAACAAAACCACTTGCTGCATACATCTCACATTCTTTTTGACTTTTCAATACCGTCTGTCTCAACACGGCATAGTATATGAAGTATAATATTTACAATATATTTGAACATTCCTGAATATTTTCAGCATACCAATGTTTAGTTAAATGTAGATTCACTTCGAACTAATTATCGCGGAAGAACAGTTTATGAAGTTGTTCACGAGTGGAGTTTCAGAAGTGGGATGGTTGCTGGGAACAAGCTGGGGCATTTGCTTCGATGGCCGTCCTAAAATTTTTCATTAAGGTTCAGTCTGAGTTTGGCACCGCGCAGTGCACAAGCAACGGCTTAATCGTTTTTGTACTTTAGAATTTTCGCGGTGGCTTAAAAACGAATATGAACTTTTCATATAAGCATGAAACGACTTCAGCTCCCGCTGTCGGCGAACTTGAGGTGATGTCGAGCCGAAGCCGAGAGCCAAAGATCCGCGCACCGATTTTCCGTTATCCAAGGAAAGTGTCCGCACCCCAAAATTTGGCCCTCTCGACCACCGAAATTTGACCTTATCCGAATTTCATCAAAATTGGTGTCAAGCTTAATTTTAATATGACCGATTCAATGGTGAGCTTCATAATTAGGTGGGCTATCCCCAACATTTGTCTCTCTGGAACCCGTAAATTTGATGTCGTCCATATTTGACCAACATTGGGGTACAACCTAATTTGACTATGGAAACTCAGTGTTGGCTTCCAAATTTAGGTAGACCCCCCCAAAGTTTGGCACACTTGGGCATTTTCCGCCCACATTCTATTCCTTTATATCCGCTTAAAGAGATGTTACGTTAGGAAAGAAAAAAACAGATAGCAACGAGCGTGACAAAACCCAAGAGGAAGTTATAGGTCTTAGCAATTTGGTCAGCCACAGTCAAGGCTATCCTAAAGCAAGTGCCTGACTAATATAATAAGTGTTGAGTATAAATAAAGTCACAATATGACACACAGTTTTTTAGATGCAATGTTTATTACAGATGATTCGTGTAGTTTTACGCCGAAAATATACATAAAAACCACGAATAAGCCAGCTGTGGACATCTGTCACCCGTTGGGTGCAGTCCTCAAAACAAAACACAGAAAACAAAAACATACTTAGGGAAATGAAACAGCTCAGATGTAGGCCTATAGTTTTTGAGCGGATGATGTATTCAACAAAAGGCTACGCAACCATGCTCAACTAAAGCAAATAATCACAAACTGTAGCAATGAATATACAAAAATGGCATGCAATGGATATTTACAATACTTGAGTACATTCAGGCAACAATGGAAAGCACTGAAGTTATTAAAAAATGAATTCTTTATGTGAATGCAATATGAGGTCTTTTCCGAGAATGTGGCATTGATAATCTGACCTGGTAGAAGCGTAACGGTTCAGCAAAAGAACAAACAAACGTAGGTCGTTAGACAAGTTGCATTCATAAAATAAATCTAGGTTAAATCTCGCTCGGGACATGCGCCGCATTACTGCGATGTGCACCATTACCAGAGGTTCGAAAAATTTACCGCACCGCGGATACCGCTGCACGCATACCAACACTTTTGCTTCCACACTTGCTAACACATGCACACACATTGTATGCATCAGCCGCCGCTGTTATATCACGTTGAGCGGAACCATGAAGTGACAACAATAACACCCATAACGACGCAAAATGATCAGTGAATTAAGTGAGGTTGTTGGCTTTGTGATGCGCATGCATGCAGTTTCAGTATACACAGTCGCTTAGAAGAAATGCACAGTTGCTCGCAGAGGTGGGCAGTCTTCGTCGGGGTAAAGTTTGCCGACGTTGTGCAGCCGCTTTTTTCTTCTAGTGCTGTCTTTCTTGCCGCTCGGAATCGCGAAAAGAACAAAGGCTTTTTCACGCCGGCTTGTGCACTGAAATGCGCAGCAACTCGGCATAACGCTGCTCTAAAAGCGCGCGAATAACGCGAAGTGCGAGCGCGCAGTGCCAGGGAGCTCGGTCGTAGTAGCGGCGGCTGGCCAAAAAATGGCGCCGACGAAAAATGAAAACACAAAAAGAGCGAACTTTCCGCGCGCTTTTCCCGGAGTCTGCCCGCGGAGCCAATCACCGTTGAGAAAAGCGCCGATGGGAGAGGTGAGAGAGGAGGATCGGCGAGGGTGCGCGGCGCGGCGGCATAGTTCACAGAAAGACGCTACTTTCAAATTATCGAGGGGCTTTACGTCACCTTAGAGTTCCTGTATATGCTCCCGCAGGGAGCAGAGTTGCGCGAAAGTCCGCCATCGTGTTCCAAGCTGTGCCGGAAAGCCACTTCTCGTACGTACAGGGGCTGCGTAGCTGGCTGTGTAGGGTGCTTGGGCTTTTTTTTTTCTCCTTTAAATATATTGACTTGATAGCAAGTTTCTAAACGTAACGCTGAAAACTAATCTGTGATTTGCCGAGGGTGGACATACAGCAAGAAAAAAAAAATCGCCAAAGGTTAACAGCAAATCGTAATCATGACAAACTGACGAAAAAAGACTGAAAACGGCCTGCTAGTTTTTTTTTCTTTCTGGAACCAGTAATTTCAGAAGAACAAGCAGTTCCGTTCCATGATGCAGCGTCTGTCCCATCCTGTCTTCCTGCGTGCACGTCTTAAGAACAAAAAATGTATAGCGACGAATTACTTTTTTTCACAACTAGCACCGCGGTGTGTTCTGTACAAGTTATGCGCGAAAAATACGAAAACGCATCTCTCTAGAACCACATTAAATAATTGTGCAACTTGTTGTAGGCAAGCAGACTAAAGCAACGTCAATGCATTGAACGAGGCGAGTCTGACATAATGAAAAAATTAACACTCAATTGCTTGCCCAACAGTTAGTTAGTTTATGGGGTTTAACGTCCCAAAGCGGCTAAGGCTATGAGAAACGCCGTAGTGGGGGGCTCCGGAAATTTCGACCACCTGGGGTTCTTTAACGTGCACTGACATCGCACAGTACACGGGCCTCGAATTTCTCCTCCAAAGAAATTCAACCGCCACGACCGGGATCGAACCCGCGTCTTTCGGGACAGCAGCCGAGCACCATAGCCACTGAGCCACCGCGGCGGCGCTTGCCCAACACATTTCACAACACATTTCACAAAATGTACCCCGTTGCTAAATGCAGTGATAGCGCGGATCTTTAAACGACCTTGAAAGTACTCTTACACGTAGATATTATTTAACTTTCCTCATTTTTTATCGAAAATCACTATCGTTTCACCTTAGTTATTAAATTGCAATAGTTGTTGATTACTGTGGTAGGTTTTCCTGCCTGCTTCATCCTCATTGCTTGGAAAAACTAATGTAATGTTCCGCTTTGCATTTTTGTACTCCTTCTTCGTAGATTCGGCTTAGTTCGCAGTATCAAAACATTTCGCGACTCCTGGATTTTTTAAAGCCGAGGTTATAGGCTGATTTGCTTTCTTCTAGCTGAAATTATTCGTGGCATCAAGATTTGCGACACTTGTTTACATGCGATTTTTGCCTATCCTATCGTCACATCTCTCACTTAATCCTTGTGAGATGGTTTTTAAGGGCATTTTTACTAAGAACAATACTTTATAGCATAGGCAGACAAATGGTTTAGGGGGGTTTAACTGCCCAAAGAGACTCAGGCTATGACAGGGAACAGTACATGGCCTCTAAAATTTCGGCTCCATCGAAATTCGACAGCCGCGGCCGGGATCGAACCTGCGTCATTCGGGTCAGCAGCCGAGAGCTATAACCACTAAGCCACCGCAGCGGCTGCATAGGCAAATTAAATGTTTACGCAGGTGAGACTGGCATCGAAATGTAGCAAAACTTAGCATGGGATTCGCTTCGTTAACATTCATTGTCCCTTATATTTCACCTAGAACCATCATTACAGAAGGCTCGAAGCAGCAGTAGAGTAAGCAGAGCCTGCCCTAGTGAAGGGCCAAAAAGTTGCAGATGCAGACTGTAAATTCTACGCAATTTCAATGCAGTGATATGCTACAAATACTGCTTCGAGGGACAGGTATAGGCTCAAACTAGTATCCATAAAAGGACACTAAGTGAAAGATATAGATAAACAAGATTTTCGTTGCCTGTTCCTTATTTGATAATGTGTGTAAGTTAGAAAAAAAAAACTAGTGATTTGTTCAAGGTAAACAAATGTCGACACATGAAAAATGTTTTTACCAATGCAATTCTGATTTCGCTGTCGAAACAAGCAAATGTTGGTTGTGATGGCACTGGTAGATCTTGGAACATGTTAGAAATTTTTATTTATTTATCAGTACTGTAAGCCATTCACAGCCGCAAACAGGAGAGGTTCATTCTCAAGAGCCATTTGAGGCGCCGACGCACTTCGGCCGCCGACATTCCACATGGCACTGCGTAAAACGCTTTGCCGTTTCCCGTGCGATTGCTGCAGTTTGGCGCACTGCATCCAGTCATAGCTGACGAGTGCGTCCGTCACTGCCACTTCAGAACACCAAACCTGACCCCACAGGTGTGCACGGAAAACAAATGAATGTAGCCGACAGCGCGGGCTCACATGAGGCGTCGAGCTGACAAGGGCTCGCTCGGCGCTGCACCTGTGAAGTCAGCTTCTCCGCGGAGTGTAGAACACACGACGTCCCGAAAATCATGTGACCGCCTCTCGGCGAATGGCGTTCGGAGCGGCGAGGGAAAACAGACGCGCAACTCTGCTACCTTTGGTAGCATATACAGTAACTCTACGTCACCTGAAACTCGCCTGCGCGCCGAGTTAGAACTGTTACCGCGCGCTACTGCAATGCCCGAAAGAAATGCAACAGTAACGATGTGCGATGCACGATACTTGTTTTGGTGCATTTTAGCAGCGTGCAGTGACAAAAATTACCACCGTCGTGGCTCATATACGGAGCGTTCGCGATGTTTTGAAACCTAGGCGCGCCGCCGCGGTGGCACGGTCACTGTGGCGCTCAGCTGCTGACCCGCATTTTGAGGGAGGCGAAATGCTAGGGCCCATGCACTATCTGATGTCAGTGGAAGTTAAAGAACCTCCAGGAGGTCGAAATTATCCGGAGCCCTCCACTAGGGCGTCTCGCATAGCCTGAGCCGCTTTGGGACGTTAAATCCCACAAACCGAAACCAAACGCTAAGCGCGGATTAACGCGCCTCGCTATAAACGCAGTTCGCCGAAAAGGCAGTATGCCGTCTGCAGTCTCCTGCAGAACGCGACGCAAGGGATACCCCTGTGTTTTCTTCTGCTGGCAAAATGTGCCATGTGGTTTCGCTAATGTAGCGGTCATATCGACCGCGTTTCCGCGGCGGGAGCACCACTGGGCGGAATTTTAAAATTATGTTTACGTAAATCATGACATTAGAGCAGCACTTCTTGGCGATATAAGCTGATTATATGCATCACATTTTTATTACATGACCTGGCATGGAAAAGAAATAAAGTCCAGATACATTTATGCAATGACCTTTATTTACAAGGAAATTATGAACATGTGCACTAGGAAAAACAGGCTCAAGAAGGCTGAATGTGCACAAATAGAGATGTTTACAAACTGTTGCGAACGTGCGTCATGCAGACTGGCCTCACAATATTTTTGCGATCTTCCTATGCATTACTGTCTTCCTTTTCTCGCACTTTTCAGAGTTAGTGCCCTTTGAAAAAAAAATGTAGACACGTTGTAATGTAAAATCGGATTACATTTTTTGTGAGCTCAGCTGAGTGTTCATTGCAACCAATTTTGTGGGTAGACGTTTCCTTCGCCAGGCTCAGCAGATCCAAAATGCTGTCAGAATGAAGATATTTCTTGCTAAAGCATTCTGTAAACACGCCTTCAAGCATTTTTACGGAATATAGTGCGCCACGTGGGTCGAGAAGTCCACCTCTGTCCCTGTGCAGTGTCAGCGCAACAAGCTCAGGATTCTCATCTTCAGATGCCATAGTCAGGGCATTCATGCAGTCCTGACAATTAGTTTTCATTGCACACTTTCGTGCAACATATCCTGAAAGATGCGAGAGTCACTTCTCTCTATGTGCTGGTCATGGTCTACCGAAGACAACGCCACTTCGGCGCCAGGTAAATTCCCCGAAGCAATGAGGCCACATACGCGGTCCCACAAGTCTTTGCTCGGAGGGCAACTTGCACTGCTTTTCCGTGCATCCAGTAAGGAACTTACTGCACATGGATCCGTGTTACCGTATCTCACGGTTTTCACCAAACTGTAAAACTGTAAAAAGACATGCAGTTCATTGTAATCAGAAATTGGGTAGGCGTCGGGTGGTCGTTACAGCCTGAGGCTTGTCTGACAATCCCCCCAAAAATTTGAATAGGGTCCTGACTAAGCCGGGAGGTCATAATATACATGCACCCTAAACTTGTGAGGTAAGACAAAAGACTGCTTCAGATTGTGACACGAAGACCAGTCGTTGTTCACTCGCTCAAAAACCCCCCAGCTCCTCCTGCATGTTGTGAAGGTGTAGGTTGCGCAACCACGGGACGAACCACGAAGAAAAGACACAGAGACACACATAAGTGCACTAACAACTGTTTATTTCTTCTTGGGAACGCAAACTTACACACCTGGCCACGCATGCTCAAACGCAATCTTTAACAACAATAGTCATGCCAAGGGCTGTTGACGCAGACGCGAACGCAAAAAATTGATTTCAGCTACGTACAGAGCCACGGACGTATCACTGATACAGTCCACTGTGTTTTACTTTATGTGGATAGCTTACAAAGCCAGCCGCGCTTGTTCATTTTTGCTATTGCCAAGTATCAGGGTCTCGTCAAGTCGCGGTGCGCAATTGCGGCAAGAGCTAAGATAGGACACAAGGTCTGTGCTGTTCTTAACTTTATTCGCATGCTCCCTGACTCACTCGTTTATGCACCGCCCTGTCTGCCCGATGTAGGTCTTACCACATGAAAAAGGGAAGGAATGTACCACCCCGGTGGCGCAAGGGATGCATGAAGTCCCGTGCCTGATTAGGCAGCCACTCCTTCTATCACCGCACGTGCGGGCGCACAGCTTCGCCAGTTTATTCGGCGCGGAAAACGCCAGAGGGACACCATGCCTGCCTACAAGCCTCTTGAGGTGATGAGACACCTTATGCAGATATGGCACCACCACAGGCCTGAACGCTTCACGTTCACTCGTCCCCCTCATACCTGGCGTACAGCCGCCCACAGACTTAGCACGAATGACGGATAGCGTGGCCTGGACTGCCGTCAGCGCCACGAAGCGATAGTCATTGGTGCGAGACAATGCTCTCGGTATGTTTGCGGTGGCTGACGATAGCTGGTGCGCAGCTCGCTTTTACTGCTTTTCCGCTTGTGCCTGATCGCCGCGTGGAAAGCGCGCTCGTCACGGGGGCGTTTCAGAGCTTTTTGCTCGCCGATTCGGCTTTCATGCCCCCGGCAACGCTCTTTGCAGTTTTCTTATCGCTGCTGCCAGGAACTGCCCTCTAGGCTGCCGCGGTTCGCACCTTCTATCATCAGACACCGCAAACATTCCGAGAGCATTATCTCGCCCTCGATGACTATCGCTTCATGGCGCTGACGGCAGTCCAGACCAAGCATTCCGTCATTCGTGTTAAAGGGCAACTGAAGCGGTTTTAGAATTAGATGAGTTTAAGGTGGCCTAGTGTGCAAAATGTGCAGGTAAATCCTGCGAAATCGTTTTGCTCTAGCATTTGAAATGGTGGCGTAATCGCCGATTAAAGTCGTCGTCGGCGTTTAGCTTCCCTGAAGTGCACGGCGACGGGCAGGGGCCCCGATAATGACGTCATGTATGACGGCACTGCGTTTCCAGCGAAGAAACGGTTATTCCATAGGAGAAAACCGATGTCATCGAATGTGAAGCTCACGATGCATTGTTTGGCGCTATCTGACGACGCACAGGAGCATGCAGGCGTAAGCAGCGGACATCTGAAATTTTGGCAACAATGACGTCACTGCCGAGTTTCCTCGCACTCCTCAAACGTACTGAGGAGAAGCCTAAATATCGCTGCGGTTTTAATCGACGATTATATCACCATTTTAAAGGCTAGTGCAAAAATACTTTGCATGCTTTATCTAGAAGCTTGATGGATTCGAATTCTTGAATAACCCGGAATTCTCAGAAAACCGTTTCAGCTTCCCTTTAAGTCTGTGGGCGGCTGTACCAGTCTTCATCTTTCGTATCAGGGCCTCGGAAACCGCCGTCAAGAGCGACATAGAGAAACCTGCTGCCGAAATCCGGCGGACCTGATTGTCAAAACTTGCCTGCAATTGAGGCACACACGACTTTTTGAGAGCCGATTCCATGCAGAGGGAAGCAATGCCTCTTTTCACAATTTTGGAATGCTCACATTTGTACGGCAAATGTTCCTTTTTTGCACGAGGTTGGTAAGACCAACATACATGCCGTACACAGAACTCTAGTTTGAGGTCTAGGAACTGCAAAACACTCCTGCGAGGTAACTCGTGAGTAAAACCAAGACCTTGTCCGTATTGCTTAAAAACATCTAAAACTTCATCAATCGCATCCTGGCGGGAAGAGTCATGCGCTAAAAACACTAAAAGTCGTCAACGTACCTAAACACTTTTAAAACGTTTCCCTTGCTAAAAACATCGTCTAAAGACTTGTCAATACTCGATAAAAAAATATCACAGAGAACTGGAGCAACACAGGACCCGATATAAATGCCGTTCCGCTCTAAAAACGGCTGGTCGTTAAAAACGATGAAAGTGACCTTAAGATAATCTTAAGGAAGGTAATAGCAGCACAAAAAAACGGGGACACAAGAGAGACACAACCAACAGGACTGGCGCTGTTGGTTGTGTCTCTCTTGTGTCCCCGTTCTTTTGCGTTGCTATTACCTTCCTTAAGATGAACCACCGACTAGCTCATACAAAAATTTTGATCTTAAGATAATATTATAAAAGAATTAAGAAATTCCCACAGAAGTCCCGAGGCGTTCTGGAAACTGAGGTCACCATTTTCCTCAATGCATGATTTCACCGCATACAGAAGTTCGCGCTGTGGCACTGAATAGAACAAATCTTCTACATCTACTGAAAAAGCGTAGCCAACATTTGTATTACTTTCCAAAAACCGCACTACATCTTCCGAACTCTTAGTCCTGAATGGATCGTTAACTTTTTGCAATTTCAGTCTCTTCTGCAAGAATTGGCTTACATTGTGCTGCCAACAACCAGCCTCACTGACTATGGTTCTCAAAGGTATTTCCGGCTTGTGCGTCTTTGCTGTGAAAAAAAAAAACGATAAGCACTGGACTCTACTATTATCTATGTCCCTAGCGAGCGTCGTTAGTTCAAGTTTTTTACAGAATTCTATAAACTTAGTTTTTACTTTAGCGCACTTTTTCGGACTGGGACAATGTTTATTGACACTGCCTGCAGCGCTTTTTCATTAAAAGTGCCCTTTTCTACTACTACAAAGCCACCTGTCTTATCGCCCTGCAAAAGACGCAAATTGTTTGCTTTCAAGAAGGACAACGCACGCCGCACGTCATTGTCCACAATGCGAGACGGCCTTTTCGGTGCAGACTTTTCCAAGCACTCCACTCCTTCAAGTAGGCAACGTTCGCGGTCTTCTTGCTTCGCCTTAGTGGCCACACATCTGTTGAGAGCGACCCATTAATGGGCAGGGAGGGAAGTAGGCGCACTGAATTTCGGGCCTTTCTCTAGCAGAAGGGCTACATTATCAGGTAGGCTGATATTACCAAGAACCTTGACATTCTTTCTTTCAGTGGAACTTGTCTTTGCGCTAGCCCGGCGCTGTTCTTTCAAAATGCACATCCACCTGGCTTTCGTAAGTTGCGCGGCAAGGCGTGTAAAAGCACGAAACTTCCGAAGAGCAAGCCATTCGGGGTCAACTGAATGGCACACAGACCGCAGCCAGTTTTGGTAAAGATGGTCTTGCCGCCAAAGCTCCGAGCGTAGGAGTTTGCAGTCTCTTGACATGACCCCACGAAGGCGATAAAGAACCGAAGAAGGCACTCACATCTGCAGGGACGAGTCCTTTACGGATGGAGAACCCGTACAGTCTTGCTCGGCACGTAGCATGGATGGTGTGGCTCAGTAAAGCGTTGATGATGGCAGAAGAAGGGGGGGACACACAAAAAGAAGGGCTCACTGCGTGTGTCTCTGCGTCTTTTCTTCGTGATTCGTCCCGTGGTTGCGCAACCTACACCTTCACAACATCATGTACCAACTAGGCCCAACCGAAGTTTTACTGATCCTCCTGCATGCTTCTCCCAAGAATCAAGATACTCCAGAAAACCCGAGAGAGCTTTGGTCGAAGAAGAGTTGGGTCGCAGGGATTCTTTCGGAACCGAGACGTCATAACACCGATAAGACGGTTGACCCTCCTGCAAAAAAATCATGTGAATCACTATGAGTTTAAGTTCCTTCAAATACATGCGTTATCATTTAACTTTCATCAGAGCTACAATCTAACTCTGAATTATAAAAAAGCACACTCACCTATCCATGTACAGCCTTTCTCAAAAGCATAGACCCAGATGGCTTGTTTTCTAAGTCATGCAGTGGGGCTTCTGCACATATAGACCAAAATTCAGAGCCGCTACCCGGTGCGGACATTTTGCGCGCACTGGCGCGCCGCGGTGCGGGCGTTTCCCTGGGGACTGCGGGGCTGCGGCAGCTCCGCGGCCGCGCCTGCTTACAGCCGCGCTTCGGGCGCTAAAAAAACATTGTCAAGCATACTTCCGCAGTGTGGCTGTGTTGTAGGAAGTATTTACGTTATCAAAGTGATAACATTGACGCGTTTTAATGACATTTAGTTTGACATTCAGGTTAATTGTGCCGGCGCTTTGAACGCGCTCGTGCTTATATCGCTTCTGTCTTGGTGCTCCACCGCAAAGAAACTTATTGTTCAATATCAAGCATTAGGTGTGCGGCTAGCATGCAGTTCAATCCCATGCACTCTTATTGCTTCCTGCCGGCCATAAAGCCTCCCCCCCCTTCCACAAACAGGGCTTTCTTGTCACCTGCGTGGTGCGCCAATTTATCAACAAATTACCGCTGTGAGCTCAACTGAGTTGCAGCGCCAACAGAAAACAAATTTTGTCATGGTTTATGCAACCTGGTGGAAAAAAACGTACTTTCGCTTAATTTATCAAAGCTTGAATAGATATGAGCAGCTAATCCAACTTTCACTAATTCTGAGGTCTGAAGTCACGTTATTTTATTCAGGAGCTCTCGCTGCGTGTGAGAGCGTTGTATAGCCGTTTGGCTAAGTGTGGAAAATGTAATGAAATCGCGCATATTTTGCTTTGATTAAGGCTGATACCAACAGCAGAAAGATACTATAGATAAACCATTACCCCCCAGATCCCTCTGACATGCCTGCGGAGACATGCGTGCGGAAAAAGCAACTGAAATTGGTAGCGGTCGTGCTTACAATCCTGTGCATGAAATGTGTTTAATGGGAACAAGAGCAAGCTCAGCGCAAGGATGCCGAACACGTACTGGTGATCGAAAACACGCGCTCCGTCGGGACAACCTTCAGTCTGCCTCTCGCCTGTCCAGTTACTACTGCACTGAGACAAATGAATAGATCTACATTCTGATGCATAAAATTATCATAGACGATAGCGCACGTAAAAGGCGACAACAAACGACACGACAGCGCAGAAATCTGCTTAGAAGTGCCGGTTTCTGGTCCGTACACTACCTGGTCGACTACCCTCGGATGTCACGTTAACGAGTAACTGCGCGCAAGATAACCACAGTACTGTCTGGAAGAGGGAAAATGTGAGTAGTGACGCAAAGCATACACCCTTATACGTTAGCTGATGGAGCACAACAACGGCAGAAGCGAACACGTAAACATGCGTTCTACGCGCGGCACAGGCGCGACCCGCAGTCCCTCGGGCCGCGCGCGCCGACAGATGGCGACTGGTGTCGAGAGTTGAAGCGCGCCTGCAGCCTGCGTGCGAGGGTAAAAAAATCTGATCTATATGGAGGTCCTTCTCATCGGAGGAGGCAGGATCAGATATTTTCTAGCGTTCAGGAGAATAAGAATGTTGGGGATGCATTACAAGCCACACGGTGTGTCTCAGAAGCAGACACCCTGGGCTCCAAACTTTTGACAAAGGCTGTACATACAGAATACGCACACATACTAACTTACCGACTACCACATTCACTCAATTGACAACATCATAACAGTCTCCAAATTTCTTACCTGAAAAAGTCTTGGGTGCCACTGATAGGTGCAGTCTTTGCCTCAATTTCAGCCTTGTAAAGGTGGAGGCCTTGAAGAACTTTCTCACCGAAGAGTTGGAATGCATATGAAACTCTTTGCTGCTCGAATGAATTTGGCTGCAGGTGGCACTTTGTGATCCCCGACATTGCTTTTAAAGTAAGGCTGCTGAAGTCGATCGTGTGGGCTTCCCTGACATGCCACATTGTTGCCTGAAGAAAAGAAAAATACTAAAGCTGGGGAACAAAGCAAATGTAACACTTGATATGACATTTACAGAATTTAGCCATTTAGGGAGAGAAGGACACATGGTTATAAATATCTCTAAAGAAACAACTTACGTGTCCGTCTGGTGCGTTGAATGGACACTTCAAGAGCCCATTCCTCAACCACTTGGTAAGGTGTGGAAAGTCTAATATGAAGTGGAAATAACGGCTGTCGTCAACTAGGTGTTCCACTTTGCACTGCACGTTGCCTGTTGTTCCCCTGACACCGAGCACTTTCCACAACCGACGATTCCATGTCGCGCCATCATATGTTATAAAGTAAACAAAAATCCCGCTTTTTTCAGTGAGTATTGTTGCCTCCATCATTATATGAGCCAGCAAATCGCCTTTGATGTTGCCTCTTGTTGCAAATATTCCATTCACTTGCGTCCATCTACCAACGAATGGCACGAACAGGATCACCATGCCGTGATCCGAGTGCATGGCCTTACCCGCTGCAGAGGTAAACTCCCTTAAGTCTACAAACCCTTCGATTTGGCCCGACTGTTTCACAGATAAATGCTCCGAGAGCTTGAGCTCATCTACAAGAAGCCCACCGTGCTTCTTGAATGGATCCATGTCCTGAGTCTTGTGCTTCCCTCGAACACTTTTTTGCTCAAGCCAAATGCTGACCGGTACAGAGCCATGTATCGTTTGAGCGTTGACTTACTTGGTAGGGCAAGTATCTCATTGTCCCTGATGTGGTCATAAAGACGGGAACTTTTCGTCTTCATAATAATACATTCAAGGATCCACATTTTGCTGTAGCGGAAACCTTTTTCGCTGCTGCTGCTGCAAAGCATTGCTTCACGCATTCTTGTTGCTTCTGTGGAAGCTTTGAAATCTGCTCGCTTAGGCCCTCTTCCGTTACTGCTGCATTGTATGCCCGCATCTTCTGAACATCTTCCCTCATTGTGGTAATCCATGTAGCTAAGCGCTTGCTTCTACGTGCTACGGATCTCAGTCTTTGGGCGACGGTTTTAAAAGCTCTGGAAGATGCTCGTCGGAATCTGGACCTCCTTGTCAAAAGGGCCTTCCAAAAGTATTTGCAGCCCATGCACTGTCCACCTGAAAAGGGAAACGCAGAAAAAAGTGTTAAATGTTTTGACAAAGGAAACAAAGTATATGGTTCCAGGCAAGTGACGAAGCCAAGATCAGGTGACTATATGTTACCCACCTTTGGTTGTTACTTTGCCGTTGCAGTTGACGTTGAAGTATGTAGGATGCCTGATTTTGAGCTACTTCTTGAGTCCTGCTGTCAAAAAGCAGGCATCATATTCTTTGGCATTCAGAGCACCAACACAAAGTTCGCTAGTGTCCACGCTTTCCAGCACGCTCCCTGCTTCTTCCTGAGATTTCAGGGTGCGTTCCTCGATCAGTCGCCCCATCATGTACACCTTGCAGCACACATCGGGTTGTTGATCGCAGAGGAACATCACAACTTTTTCGGACGTCACAACTCCTTCTTCAAGGTAAGTCGACGTGCAATAAAGCACTCCTTTAAGGTGAGGAAGGTGATGGATGCTCCAGTAGTTAGAAGGAGTCTTTAAACAAAAACAAAACGACACACTGTTTTGAAGCTGTGCTGGAACGTCTTCCTTTTGCGCCGAGCCGTGGTCCGCCCCGAAACCGCCGTCAGCAGCCGGTGGGAATTCCGGACAGTCACCGCCGAGTGTGCTTCGGCTCTTCTTCTTCGCGACTGCATCATCATTTTCGCACCTCTTCCTTTTGCTCCTAGGTCTTGGTGTCTTCTAAGGCAATGCGGCAGATTCGGAAGAATCGTGGGGACGGCATCTTCCGCCAACAGCGGCTTGTCACGAGGAATGCGCACCTCTTTGCCGTCTATAAGGTGCACGAAATCCCTTATTATAAACCGCGGTTCAATATGCAGTTTGCAGACCGCCCCGGACTCATCTAATTTCTTATCTGCACGGTGGAGATTTCTCTCCCACTCCTTACGTCGCTTTTCATCACGAGGGACGCTGAACAAAGACGCCTTCGGGGCATCCTTCACGCGACTGTATCCAGCCCGGTCAAAAAATCCTTCAAAGTTCCATCAAGGATTCTTGACTGTCATTCAAGATTTCTTGAATGCACCTCTACATGCACATGCGTTATTCTGAATGTCCTGAGGGGTCTGCATTGGCAGCTCTGACGGTACCGGTGCGGCCCTGAACGTGCTGAAGGAATCTTCATTGGCAGCCCTGACTGTATCGGCGAGACTCTGACGTTCCTGCAGAAATCTGGCATGACTCTGAACGTGCTGAAGGAATCTTCATTGGCAGCCCTGGCTGAACCGGCGCGACTCTGGCGGTCCAGCAGGAATCTGAGTGCAGCTGCTCTGTCTGATGGAGCCTTTCTGACGGCCCTCTTTGGGCTCCGTCTGCAGGCTGTGTCGCTTTAGGCACGAAAATAATACTGCTAGTATCGAAGATTAATTGCACGAATACCAGCCTGTATAGCATATATCTTGTTGTAGTACCAGCACGACTGCTCACAAATTGCAGAAAGTAAGCCAGCTGGATGCATACGCGCGCGCACGCAGCTATACGATCGCGATCGGTAAGCGTTCTATATATTACGCACATAACTTGCACGATCACGGACGTTTGTTTTTAGCACTCATTAAGAATGAACGAGCTTCCGATAGGGCATCTGTCCTGCATACGAACGGAACCAGTCGTGATGGAGCACATTTTGCACTCGGTAATTGCAGCGGTTTTTCGATCTAATTCGTTTCGTCTGCTCGCTCGCCTGCAATAAAACTGTGCGCCTTGGACACTGCGGTAACTGTTGTCTCGTGGTAAGTGCAACGGTGATATACCTTGCTCGACCGCGCGTGTCATGCAAGCCCAGGTAATCGTTCGCTTCAGCTGAAGCATACACCTGCGTTTTGCATGCAGCAAATGAAACCGCCCTTTGACGGAAACCCGGTTTTGGCGGATTCCTTATTCATGGCTGCATGTCGTCCTAGCCTCGAAGTGCCTTCGATGCGCTCGCAAGTTTAAGGGTCTCGCCGCACATTATGCGAGCGCATCGAAGGCGCTTCGAGGCTAGGACGACATGCAGCCATACAGATTAAGCTAATCGTGAATGACGCCCGAAGGCGCGTTGACGAAAAGATTAAAATTGCATGTCATGTGACAGTTATCTAGTGAGATGTAACTCAAGATCACAGCAACAAATGCCCCTCAAAGGAGGCCCTAGCTCCATCGACCACAAATTGCCATGGCGCTGGATTTGTAAATAATCCGGCCCCTGCACTTAATTTCTAGTTCTTCGCATGGATGTGTCACATGTACTATCGCGCTCAATATGAGTTGCAACGCGCGGTCATCGACCGGGGCTCGTTCCGTGGTGTGCCTCCTCCAAACAGTCGCTCGGAATTCTGGGAGAAACTTTTTCCTGAGCGGGGTTGCTGTTGTTTCCTGGAACAGCAGTTTCTCCCAGAATTCCGAGCGACTGTTGGGAGGAGGCACACCACGGAACGAGCCCCGGTCGATGACCGCGCGTTGCAACTCATATTGAGCGCGATAGTACGTACTATATCAGGGAATAGGGATTACCAGCGCGTCATAACAACCGGCCGGCACCATCGGCTGGACACCATTTAAGGCGCATTTAATTGCCCTAGCATATTTCAGTTAGTTGCATATGTGTATATAGCTCCAGGGTATACATTCACAGCAGTAATACAGTTTTGCTTCTGTAGACAGTTTTGAGTTTTCCACACTCACAAATATGGTTTATTACACATTCTGGATCACAACATCAAAGCATATCGGGAAGTAATAAATGGAAAAATGAGCATGTTAGAATTGAAAATGCATATGTGAGCAAATTATGATGAAAAGTACAATGCATTCATTATAATTAAATAAAACAGCAAACATCTCAAACACACGACAAAACAAGGAGAAAGCATAATCAGCTTATGAGGATGCAAGGTAAGGTGTATAATATTCTTGTATCATATAAATGCAATCAGGTGATTTCATGTTATATAGCCTATGGGCCGAACAAAGTGGTCACTTACATTATTTGCACTACACACTTTCAAGTGAAAAACTGGCCTTATTAAACAGTTCATATAAGCGGCAGCTACTACAATTGTTTGGACTGATCCAGACTCCCACCAACTGCTAGGTGCAATCCATAGTAGGCTTTTAGTACAGATGAAGAAAAAGACTGTCGGGCATTACAGACATGCTTGTGTTTGCAGTGATGTTATGACTAGACATAATGTAGTGAAATAGTGCAATCATTAATGGGAAAGGAGACTGGATGCTCAGGCAAACAAAAAAGAGTATGAGGCCATATGCCATTATTGATTTTCTTCACAATACTGAGACCAATCACTGGACTCAATGTAGGCCGGGCAAGAAAATGGTTTTCCACCACACACTTATATCCAAATAAAAAACAGTGCAGCACGTGTTTTCCCCAAAAGAACATGTATTCAAGAGTTCCATCCCACGCAGCTGATAGTCACAGTCTTCCGGGACAAACTGGCATTGTGTCTGTAAACTTCATGCCTCAAGACAAAAGTAGTGCCGCTATAAACCACAAAAATTTAGAATGGCTGTGGTATTCCAATCATAATGAAGGGGACTGATGACAGTGTGCTTACAGTTGCTTCAACAATGCCAGGGTCTACAGCATGCATACCCTCTCCTCGCGTTTGGTAATATTCAAGTGCTTTGGAACATTCCCTGTATAGCATGGGTGAGGCGACCAGTGAGTTTCACTTGTTCCATTATGTGAAGAAACATCCTGCAGGAAAATGGTTCACTGATACAACACAAAGTGACACAAGGTATGATGAGGTTTACAGGGCTGGCAGAGTGTTAATTTTATGGCCATGGCATTCAGAAGTTGGTTGGCAGCCTAAACGAGGGCTTGAATAATGCAGAAATTATGTGGGAAAATGAAGAAATGTGGTTACCTTTGGATTGTGCTGAATAGGAGCATTACACAGCCATGCAGGCTGTTTTTACATTTTTGTACTGTTTACTTTCTAGACATATATCTCACAAATTCCTCTTTAATGCATTTGTGTTCTTATGAAATGACCTTTTGTCGCACTCTAAAGAAGCAGAATAATAATTAACTGTGATGAGTTTTGTGGCCACAAATTTTAAAATAGCCTCTAAGGTGGCTTGGTGGTTGCGGTGTTTGGCGGCTGACCCAAAAGATGTGGCTTTGATCCTGGCCGTGGCAGTCACATTTTGATCGAGGTGAAATGCTGTGCGATGTCAGTGTAGGTTAAAGAACACCAGGTGGTCAAAATTATATGGAGCCCTTTACTATAGCTATGCCCTTCCTCATACCCTGAGTCCTCTTGGGATGTTAAACCCCGTAAGACCATAAAACTAATTTGAAAAAAATAAACACACTAATGAGGTATCGAAAGGTAAACAAAAATAATATTACACTGAAACCACCTTCACTACTGTATCAGTCCCTTTCCTTTTGATTAGGCACATCACACAAGTACCAGACATTATTCACATTAAAGAAAACACATTGCAGAGACACATCATCAAAACGATAAAAACAATTATTCTGAGCACCTGGTGGATGTTGACACTGCTTAATGTGTGGCACATCAAGCACAAGTGGCGAGGTAATCAATCTTTCAGAGTGCAAATATATGCAGTTTGTGATCACATAAATTCCAAGTACATAAAAATAAGAACCATCCACCATTTTTACATAGCAAGAACATGTCTTCTTTTGTGTTAAATAATCTGAACTGTGTACAATAATGCCACCGATTTGCGCGCGAAAATACTTGGACATCTCAGGAATGCAGCCAAAGCGTGAATTTAAAACAGTTCTCAGATGTTCAGAACAACCTGAAATAGGTTGTGGCATGCCAAGAGGACATATTTGGTGGCTCTTTTTGTACTGAGCAGTAATATCTTTCTTGGCACCAGCCAATTAAGCTGGAAGTTGCAAGTGCCTGTCCAAACTCCGATAGGTTTGGTGCATAATGCACCGTTCAGCAATCTGCATGGGAAGAAGCTTGGCTGCTGACACAAGCCGCAGTGCAATGCCAATCCCATCTTCAAAAGGAAATGTGGACATTCCCCACAATGGGCCAAGCATACGTGTAGCTTTGGAAAGGTGCAGCAGTTGATGAACATTGAAAGTCATCACTACATTGCCATAGAACCTAGCTACCTGTTCAACGAATGACAACAGCAACCTTTCAGCTACACAGATGTCACTTTCAGTTACAGTGTCTTTTAACAACAAAAACACTGCCTTTACAAGGAGTGCAAAGTGTACCAAGTATGGCCGAGGCAGGAGATCGGATAAACATGGAACACTATAAAACAAAAGCCAGTAACGCCATTCAGTTGCTTTCCAATAAGCACGCTCCGAGAGGGGTCGCCCAATCCTCGAGAAGGTGATGGGAGGTCTTATTAATCGCAGTCTGGAATCTAACAGCCTGACATGCCGCCCGACATAGAATGCAGAGCCTGTTAGCGACAGCCATAGGTCAACAAGTTGTTTCGTCACACCCTCGAGGATGCAACGCATGTAGTCCGGAGGTAGGCCCCACACAAGGTCAAGGCCCTTCAGTTTTATCAACGAAGATGGCCCCTTAAAACCTTCGACTGCTACTTGCTGTACCCCTGCTTGCCGCATCGCTTCCAGGACACGCCCATGGGTCCGTTCACAGGCTAGCTGGCCGTGGTACAGGTACTTGACCGTGCCTGTAAAAATTGCATGTAGGCTTCAATTCCTTTTCATTAGTAATCTGACCCACAAAATTCAGCCTAAACCTTCCAAATGCAACACTGCACCTAAAGCTTGCAGCACTTTGTGTATTATATAGAAAGACATGTTCAATTTATATTTTTAGCTGCACAAAATATTTCCAGTAATTAAGGAGCTTTTTTACAGAACATAGAAATATGCATGTTATGACATTTAAAACATTGCTCATGTGATTAACAATAAACCTCATGCATCTGTTACAGAGCAATAAGTAGGCATTGTACACAGGACCTAAAATGAATGCCTAGCTGCTTGGTATAAGTGTTTTGCTTTTGCTTACCATTAAATCGACACTTTCATAATACCACTATGACACCTAATTGTAACTCAGTCAGTATTGCTGCGGAACCATTAAGAAATGAACCCCCTTTGAAAGTGTGAATTAAACTTACCATCAACACATGTACCTTCCTCACGACACCAGCTGCACCCGTAATACCCATTAAACTGCTTAATGTTGAGAACAGATGCTCTTGCCGGCGAGTCCACACAACACATAACCGCATGTACAGATGACTTCACAATTGTTCCAGCATGGGACCAAACAACTGTCCCAATACTGTTGATCTCGTCAACAAACCTGCGCATAAAAATATGCATAGGTGGGTGGTCCTTTGCAAACCACAGCCCTGATAGTGCAACATTTTTCCACCGGAGTTCTATGGGCAATGTTTACCATGACCTGAATAGGCCACATGGAACTCTTGGACGACTCGAACACAGGCGCCCCGTCAGTGTTAAAAGTTAGTGTGATGTCACTCCATGACATGTTGAGTTGTCGCCGAATGCTTCTGTATAGGTCACCATCAGTGACATCTTTGTAGGTTCGTGGCTCACGGATCGCTGTCGAAAGCTTCTCCAGATTTTGAAACAGGACGGAGCTGTAATGCCTGATCAAATTTGTTAGTTGCTGTTTGAGGTCAAACATGACGAAAAAACTTCCCATTGCTATCAAAATTTTCACACTCTTCTTCCTGTTGCAGCTGTTACATGTTATTTCACTGTTGGCAGGGACTTCATGAGTAATGTCAAGATATTCATGACAATGCCAGCAGAACAGATGCAGCCTCAGTGCTTGTTTTTTGTCCTTCCAGACCTTCCTTAGTAGATATGTAGTTGGTGGCACAACCACTTCTCCAAAGAGGGCGTTGAGAAAGACAAGGAGGCCCCTAACCTGTGACCAAGTGAGCCCTGCTGTCACGATGTACGCTAAGATTAACAGCAGTGCTTGTGCTTTTGTTGTGGACAGATGTGGCAGCTTTTCCTGAGAGAGTTTTCCAAGGTAGGCCTCGATGTCGTCAGAGAAGTCTGGGTTGTCAGTTTCATTTCCCTCGACATCATCACAGTTTTCTCCCATGTCTACATTTACGGTGTATTCCACACATTCTTTGTCTGAAGTGTCCGTGCTGTAGCCTGTCTGAAAGTCCTGGCCACCATCACTGGCAAAGGCAGCACTTTCATCTTCATATGTAAGATGATCTGCAGCATCATTTGGGGCTGTCCCTGGGCTGATATGAGTCAAGCCTGTACTTGGGCCTTCACCGCCACCAACACTCGGAGATTCACTCTCACTGCCTTCACGCTGGCTTGAACCTCCAGCCGCTTGGTTTTGATTGTCCTGCAAATGAAAATAAACATCATGTGGCTTGCAATAAATATGAACAATTTGAATTTGTGCGTGCATAGATTATCCAACTTTTTATCCTTCACCAACTGCATTTTGCCCAATGAAGAAAGTTCCCAATGGTTGAAGTATGTGTAGCCATGCTGACAATAACTATACATGCTCCTTATGAGGAACATGAGATTTTAGCCAGCTGTAATCAACTTGAAAATGGTGCTGTCCATAGGGAATGCACTCGAAGAAAGAAATGCAGAAGAGTGCAAAAAAAAGAGATCAGGAAAGCGTGAAAAAAAAAGCCGTCAGCTGCTGTCACAGAATTACGTGTAATCCTTCAAGTGGTGAGAAAGAAACGATTCTGAAGTCTATCAAGAAAGCCAAAAGGACAAACATACTGATAAAATGCTTCAGTTACTACTAGGATACAGTAAACTGTAAACACTGAAATGTCGGTGGACTAACGCAATTGTTACAATGTGGTATATGAGTCATGGAACAGGGAGTAGCCAAATGGCAGAGATGCTCAAATTTCTGTCATTGTTTACTGCCTCCCATTTGGTACCATACTACTCTGCACCTGTTAAATATTACCAGACATGCAATGTGAAATGAATATTGAGTACATGAACGTACCTTTACTTAATATTTTCTCAACATTTGTTCACAGGCACTCAACTGCCTGTATCAAATGTGCCGGCGAAGTGAGTTTGAACGCCTTGTGACCGCAAGCAAGCTGGTGATGTTGATTTGGCACAAGTGTATGCCGCTTCTGTACACATTCCCTAGGAAACCACTTTTCCATGCGCACTCATGGCCGAATTAGTAAACTGCAGTGATGCAAACGAGTGCAAATGATGCAAACTTCTTGCTGAAAACTCATAAGTGCAGGGACTCCAGAACTATTTTTTGAGTGAGGGGCAAGACCTCGTTTGTTTTATTTGATTATTTGTTTTTTTAGATATTTGTACATTTGACCCTGCATATATTTATTTAGCACTGTTCAAAGACTTATTTGTTAATGCATATAAAACCTACATTAAAATAGGCAGCTTAAGATCCATACAAAGAGGGATCAACCATGTTAAAAATGGTACATTTTCTTTAGGCTACTCAAATGAAAGTTTTATGATCCAGTGGTTAATGAAGCCAACAAGCTCAGCTTCACTGCGCTTTATATTAATAAGCCCTGAAATGTAAGCATTTGTCAGAGACCTGACCAGGCTCGCAATTGGAGATACAATAGGGGCCTGTGGAAAAATGTTGGGAGGAAGGAAGGGGGGAGAACGCCCCCTTCCCCTCTTTCCCCTCCCTTCATTCCGGAGTCCTTGCATAAGCACTTCATTGCACCACATGTGCACCTACCTGAACAATAGCTGAAGTCCTGGCTCTCTTGTTTACATTGAACACAGTTTGCCTAGGAAATTGAACGCCGGTTCCCTGCTCGAGGTAACGCCTGTAGCGCTGTCGTGGCTTTCCTGACATCGCGATATCAGTTGAAGCCACCACGGAACGCCAGCCCTTGAAGCTAGCGTTTTGCGCGCTTTTATCTCAGGTGAAGTCTCACTATCCAGAGAAAGAGAAAAGGAAATCGAGAACGCGTGAGTGGACAAGGATATGGATTTGGCTGTGCGGTAGACGCGAGCTGGTCCACAGCTAGGGTGGCTAGACTAGCCTACCACAGCTCCACAGCTCGTGGCGTATACCGAAACGAGAAATGCAAGAGCACGGATGCCGTGCATGGCTGCATTATATTTGGGTGGGTCACACATATGTCAAACGATTATATCTCTGAGCAGCAAACAACGAACACGCTGCACAGTGCGCCCTAGCTTCCAACAATCTAATGTGTGAACGTCCTGTACGAAAACATATACTATCATTTTAATACATGTATTCACCTAGCGCGATACGGCTCAGTGGCCATGGCGTCAGATGTTTACCGCGAGGACACGGGATAAAAGGTCCACCCCAGCGGGCCACGTTTCAGTGAGATTGATTGATTGCATCGCGTCCTTTATTAGAAGCCATTCATGTTGGTGCATATTGCTCGAAGCATCTGTGGCCACCCCAGGCGCGTGCTGATCCGGTCGCCGCCGGTCTCCCTCAAATTCTCAGAACTTTTTCCAGAGCAAAGCGACAGCCGTATGTGCTGCATTGTGCGGCTGGAAGAACCCTACGGGCCCGGCTGGCATCGCAACAGGTAGTTCTGAGGGCTTTGTATTGAGCTCCTATTATTCGATCCTAGCATTCCAAGATGCGCGTATTCGGCGACGACGGCACATGTCCATTCGTCACTGATGAAAAACTTCGGTCTTAAAGCCAGGGAGAGCGCAGTTGCTGATTGTCAGGTGGCGGAATAGTCTGCGTGCCCCTCGCACCTCCGGCATATGCGCAGGGCGTTTGCTTGCTTCTCCGCGCGGAGACGAGGTACATTAAAAGACACGGGCCATATGTGTACTGTGCGATAATGTCGTGCAGTGCAACGTACTCGAAATTAATCCGGATACTTCTATCACGGCGCTTTTTATAACCAATATATATGTGTGTGTAGCTTGGACACCGTCGATCGGGTACCCCACAGCGCGCCTAGGTGCGTAATGCACCGGGAGAGCGTACGTGCCTATGGCGCACTAGATTATACAGGGAGGCAGGGTCGATATAGAGAATTAGACTTGCTTTCGTGGAGCATATATCAGCAATTTATGTGTAGTCAATTAAGGCGTGGACTGCATGCAAGAGCATCTGCACTGGACACGTCTTCGTGTGATTCCATGGCCTCACTGTAAACTGTGACGCATTGCACGATCTCCAGAACACTAGATCGACAGAGAAGTTCGCCATGCATTTCAGACGTTTGTGCTTGATACGATCGAACAGCGTATGTAAGACATGTTAGTTCCTGCTCTGAAATAATTAGGGCCTCAACACTGCTATTACAACGTAGTACAATAAGTGGCCCTGGGAAAAAGGGGAAAGGACAAGATGGGCCTGTTTTTTTTTCTTGTCTACTGGGACAAATTTTGTTACTAAGTGACCACCCTCCTTTCCTTGTAGTTTAAGCAAACGACCATGTTGCATTTTTTAGGCAGTTTTAGGATCGCCGTACGATAAACAAGGTAAATGCTACCTGCTATTCGTACAGCAAACGTGACAAGGCTAGCCTGTCAAACAGGCGTCAAAAAGTTGTAATGAGGAAAGGAGTTTGAATGTCCGTGCTACTCGAAGTTCTAGGATGCTGTCCGCATGTAATGATAAGTGAAATAAAACTCGCAAATAAATCAGTGACAAACGTTGATGGACACACCGTCGGGCCCTGCAACAGTAATTCCTAACGGATGCAAAGACATACAGACCAACTAGTGTGTGATCATTCCCCTCCAGATGAAGCCACTGCTGCGTTTTAATTTTTGTATCAAAAATAAAAGGCATATTTCTGTCTCTTTAAATACGATACCGATGCTAATGAAATAGCGCTAGCGATGCTAGCGCCAATGAGCTGTGCCAGCACGCGTGGTTCGCGCACAACAGCTCGCCATGCTAGCCCTATGCCTTCACTTGCTTTCGTTATAGTGCGTTGGTGCGAGTGTAGGCGGGCATTAATTTTTCTCGAAAAGTGCGTGGGACCGAAGCGTGACTTCAGAAATTTATTTATTTATTTATCATCATACCCACAGCGCCATTGGCTGGCATTACAGTGGGGGGGTAGAAGAAAAAGTACACAAATGCCACCGCGTGCAGGTGGTTACAAAAAAAAAGATAACAATGAGATAGAAAGAACACGGAATTATTATACACAAAAAAATGTCACAGCATGGAAGAAAATGAATCATTTGATAATATGGACACTACTTCCTCAGGCAGCTTGTTCCATTCCGAAACCGTTTTGGGGAAAAAAGACATTTTAAAAAGGTCAGTCCGGCACCTGTATTCTTTAACTTTAAGTGAATGATCTCTACGTAAAGACACGTAATCAGGGTTGGCTATATATTTGGTTCTGTCTATTCCAGTTCTAGAATGAAATATATTATGAAATAATTTTAAACGCAGTACTTTCCTACGTTTTTGAAGTGAGTCCCAACCCAAAGATTTTTTCGCGCTCGTTACACTAAAATATCGCCCATAGTTATTGAAAACAAAACGAACGGCCAAATTCTGAACTCTTTCTAGCTTTTGAACGTCAAGCAAGGTTTTCGGATCCCAGACTGTGCAAGCATACTCAAGTATGCTTCTAACGTTTGTATTATACAGCAGTTCTTTAGTCTTTAAAGGGAAAAGTTTAGCGTTACGTCGCAGGAAACCTAAAACACGACAGGCTTTGGCAGTAACGAAATGCACGTGACGATGCCAAGACATTGAACTTGTTAAATATACACCAAGATATTTAAATTCCAACACTGAAAGCAGTCTGCTATTATTTATGTTATAAGTGAAAATATGGGGAACCTTCTTTTTAGTGAAACACATATGTACAGATTTTTGTAAGTTAATATGCATTCTCCAGTTCTCACACCACTGGGCCACTTTACACAAATCCTGTTGTAATGCATCGCAGTCACTTTGATCGTTAATAATTCTATACAATACACAATCGTCCGCAAAAAGACGCATGTATGAAGAAATACCTGAAAAGATGTCATTCATGTAAATTATGAACAGTAATGGGCCCAAGACGGATCCCTGAGGCACCCCTGATGTTACAGCCACCTCATGCGATTGTTTCCCGTTGACAACAACACATTGACGCCTAACGCTCAAATATTCCTTTATCCACCTAATAACGTTCTCATTTATGTTGTACCAGTATAATTTTTGTATTAATGAGTAATGTGATACAACGTCAAAGGCCTTCTTAAAATCTAGAAAAATACAGTCAACAGAATATCCCTTATCTAAAGCACTTGACAGGTCATGTACAAATTCGGTAAGCTGGGTGACACACGAGTAACCACTGCGAAAGCCATGTTGATTAGTATTTAATAATGAATGTATACTAAGATGATTCATAATACTAGTATAAAACACATGCTCTAAAACTTTGCATAATACACTGGTCAAGGACACTGGTCGATAATTTGAAACAACATTCCTAGGTCCCGATTTATGTATAGGTACAACATTAGCAAGCCTCCATTCATCAGGCAAGGAGCCTTCCTGTAATGACTTTGTGAAAAGAATTTGAAGGTACCTTGACAACGCAAAAGCGCAAGAAGAGAGCAGGATCGTGGGTAAGCCGTCCGGACCGGTGGCACTGTTATCTTTTAAGCGTTCTAAGAGCGACACAATTCCTCGCTGATCAAATTCAATGTTCTCCATGGGTTCCGTACAGTTCAAGGCAAGGCGAAAATCGGCAGGGCTATTGCTGTCCTCAGCAGAAAAAACTGAGCTGAAAAACGTGTTAAAGCACTTGGCTTTCTCCAGATTATCATGAACGATACTTCCGTTGTGATCGAGTGGCGGGATAGACAATTCATCCTTTCTGTTTTTTTTTATGTACTGCCAAAATTCTTTAGGGCGATCCTGGATACGCATGTCGAAAGACTGAAAGTAGGTAAACTTAGCCTCTTTGACCGAAGCATTCATATCCTTTGTAATCTTTTTTAACTGATCCATGTTATCTTCCGACGGATTTCTTTTGAAGCGCGCATATAGTTGTTGCCTTGTAGAATATGTGTGTGACCTGACAGTGTGTGACCTGAAATGTTCGTCCTTGTAGAATATGTGTGTGACCTGACAGTCGCGACCATTCAGCACGGCGATATCGAACATTTCGCGCCTAAGAATGTCGCGGATTTCGAGCCTGGAAAGGTATACCAGGCCTACTGGCGCGGCGACGATGCCACCCAAGGTGGTTATTACGACGCAAGAATCCTTCATCTCACCGTAAAGTGGTTTGTGCTAGCGTTTTGCAATTCACTACTAGTTCTATATGTGCGTAAACGTGTTACGGCAGGTGTGCAGTGCGGTTCAGAGTCCATTTCATAGCAGTTGCCACTGCGCATGTATCCCTTTGTTTTTGCACAAGTGTGCAGTCCGCGGATAATGATGGGCTTGTGTTTCTCTTGACCTTGCCTGTACGATTTCGGGGTTTCGAGTCGGGCACATTTGGAGTTCAGGCTCGTGTGCAGAAGTGAGCTGCCTTGTTAGGCTGGAGCAGTGTACTTCGGTTGTCGTTTGGATGTCTCTTGCTGTGTTCAAGCTCTAGAACTGCCCCTGAAATGCAGCACCCGCGTTTTGAGGCCCTCTAGACAGGCCTGCGCACGCCTGTGCTGCATAAACTTCGACTGCATTAGTCGTGTGTGATAGTGAAACGCTTCCTTCAGATTAATCTCGTAGCTGAAATGCAGACTCTAGTTGTTAAATTGCAAAGAGTAGTCATGCATGAAGGGCGAAAAAATCTCCCAATAAGCGTGAAATATATTGCAGCACGGTTCATGTCACTGTTATTGGCAGTGAAATTACTGAACTGCCGCTGCTCACCAGGCGCCTGCGTATACCATTTATTAGGTCTTTCCAGCACGCGCATTAAACGATTGCATCTGTTAACTATGCTTCCCTGTAATGTATTCCATTCTTAAGCTATTCATTTTCAAGCGTAACAAGGTGTGGAAAAATGTGAAGTGCAGAAAGATCTTTTATATATATGCTTATGAACCCAAGCCGGCACAATTTGCATGCTGCCTCATTTTAGTACAGCTGTGTGAAAGATACTAGGTTCCACCAAGCACAGTAATGGCTGGGAAAGGAAACTTAACCAACACAATGTTCTGCTGAAAGCGGAGGATCCCACAGCACCAGTTTGAGTGGGAGAATGTGCACATTAGAAGTGCCACCTGTGACCGCGAGAATCGTGAATTTCTAGTCAACTGTCAACAGTGTCATGATGGTGAAACAAGGGAAACTTTGCTGTATAGCACGATTGTGTGTGTTGGAGTGACGGCCACCCATTGAACTACCCGTAAGGGGCACCGTTGCTCGCCTCTACTTTGTAAGTACAGTGGCAAGCATAAATGTTCTGCATGCCACTAGCACACAGTGAATAACGAGAGAGTGAAAACCAGTGAATTAAGCTCCGGAAATAGCATCTCGAGGCTTGTGTGCCAAGGGTAGTGATCCTGCCATGCATCTGTCTTGCTGCCTGGATGATGATTACTGAAGATATCAGTATTTGTGTGAACTGCATTTTAGCATCCAGAAAGCTAGAAAGGGATGAGCACTAACAGCGATGCTACATTAACAGCTCGAGATAAGTTAGCTGGCTGAGAGCATAAAAAAAAACATTGCGCAAGTGAGAGCCCTTCGAACATCCTCTATGAGCTGGGTTACTGACAAGTTCACCATAGTAACCGCGAAGTTAACATGCAGTTATAGTGATTTGTACGCTTTCATTCATGGGGCACAATAAGGTACTTCACAATGCTACCATGTCACTTTGAGGAACAGCCTAACACCAAGATCTTTTCTGTTTCTGATGCATCATGGGTGGTCAACTTCTCATACGGACAAACATTTTTCTTGCACCAAGCAGTCACTGATATGAATAGCTGCGATATGTAACCCTCGTGAAAGGTTTTCACAGTCAAAATTGGAGGTATTTCTACGCAAAAAGTAGAAAGGAGCTCATGTCAGGACGGAATGCGGCCTTTTGTCTGCATCTATGCATGCGCGGCAGCCCAGTGGTTCATAAGCATGGTTGCCGCAGCAGTGAGTGCGCTGACATGACGTGACATGCAAGCTATGTATATCGGTGCTGCTAAAGTAATCTTCAGAGTGATTTTCTGGGATATACATTACTGTAGTATCAAAAGCATGGCATGTGATGTGTTCAGTTGCCTTTGTAAGGATGATAAACCACGGTGTAAATGAGTGTAGTAGCACGGCCGCTCAATGTATATTAAGCGGCCGTGCTACTACACTCATTTAGACCGTGAAACTACACGGACACTACACTCATAATAGACCGTGACACTACACGGACACGGACACTACACTACAGACACTACACTCATAATAGGGATTCGCGGCCACAAGAGCATATCGGTGACTTGTGCTCTCTGCTTTCTAGATACTCGTATCCTGCCGCAAGCTTACCAAGACTGGGCACCGTGCAAGCTTCTCGCCATCGACCCATCGTATCATCGAAAGCCTTACCTGTCATCTGGTGTCTCCGTTGCGTGACACCGCGGAACGAGACTCGTCCTGTGACGTCATCGACGGAGACAACGCCACCTGGAGCAGATTCATCGCCAGGGACGCCTATAAAGCCACCTTCCGCCTACGCATTTCTGGGATTCGCGGCCACAAGAGCATATCGGTGACTTGTGCTCTCTGCTTTCTAGATACTCGTATCCTGCCGCAAGCTTACCAAGACTGGGCACCGTGCAAGCTTCTCGCCATCGACCCATCGTATCATCGAAAGCCTTACCTGTCATCTGGTGTCTCCGTTGCGTGACACCGCGGAACAAGACTCGTCCTGTGACGTCATCGACGGAGACAACGCCACCTGGAGCAGATTCATCGCCAGGGACGCCTATAAAGCCACCTTCCGTCTTCGCATTTCTGGGATTCGCGGCCACAAGAGCATATCGGTGACTTGTGCTCTCTGCTTTCTAGGTAGGCCTTTTTACTTACTGCTCAATTTTTAGCATATTCCTGTGGCCGCTGATCCCAATTGCTGTGTTTCAATGGGTGTGAATTTGTGCACGTATCGCGCTCGCATCGGCTCATTTTCTTCCTGTCGCATGCATGTGTGTGAACATGACTATCGATTTAGACCAGGGGTGGGACTAGTCCGTGAACTTTGCTCGAGACCCACTTCATTCCTGCTTTCTACATGCCTGTCCATACTTTTGCTTTGTGCGGGTGATGTCGAAGCAAACCCCGGACCAAAGGTTGATGATGTGCTCGCACTACTAAAAGAATGCCATGCTGAAACGACAGAAACGCTAAAAGAAATCAAACAGGACCTAAACAACATCCAGGACCGTGTTGCTGTAATAGAGAAAAATATGTCCGCTGTACTTTATATGAAGAACAACATCGACACCGTGTCTTCGTCTGTAGAAGACGTCAAGACAAACATACGCAAAACAAACGATGAACTTACAGGTGTAATCGAGGATATGAACAACAGAATGAGACGGAACAACTTGATTATTAAAGGACTCGCTGAAGAAGAACACGAAGGCTATGCAGAAACAGAAAAAAATAGTTAAGGACTTCTTTAGCGAGCATCTCGAGTTACAGTGTGGTGACATCGAACGTGCCCATCGCCTTGGCCAGCCGCGTTCTGATCAAGCTCGACCAATCATAGTTAAATTCCTGAACTTTAAATCTAAACTTGAAGCATTTCGAAATGCACATAAATTAAAAGATCTCACGGAACCAAAAGTTTGGCTAGACGAAGATTTCTCTCCAAAAGTTCTTCATGCACGAAAAAAGCTGCGCGACTTCGCCAAAGCAAATATCAAAGAAAACGAGCGTTATTTCGTAAGATTTGACAAACTTCACATGAAAAATGGTGTTTACCGGTATGATTCTGCAACTGACAGCGTGAATAAACTTCCTTCAAGGCATATGCGACCCGAGAATTGACAGTCTACCGCAAAGAAAATCAACCGTATCAAAACCAAACCAATCTCATTGGTCTTGGCAAACTTCCGCAGCATACACAACAAAGTAAATGCACTTAAAGCTATTACACATACCTGCTCTGCTGATATCATCGTGGGTACGGAAACGTGGCTAACAGAAGACGTTTAATGTCATGACATCGCGCTTCCATCATCGTTCGTATTATTTAGGAAAGATAGGGCTGATTCTCGACGAGGAGGAGGAGTGCTGATCGCGATTAACGAAGACTTCCATGCATCCCTTATCCCTATCGACTCTTCCTTAGAAATAGTCTGGGTTTCCGCTCAACTTGGCCATATGCTTTGCATTATAGGCGCCTGTTATAGACCACCAAGTAGCCAACCTGAATTCATTGAACTCTTAAACGACGCTATCGAGCAGATCTTTGTAAAGCACCCGAACTGCTTCCTATTTTTAGCAGGTGACTTTAACTTTCCTGCGATTAACTGGACGACGCTAACTGTTGACTCCAATAATTACCGACAGGAGAACATTAACTTCCTTCACTTACTTCAATATCACCAGCTCACCCAAATTGTTCACCAGCCCACTCGCGGTAAGCATATCCTGGACCTCATCTTAACAACCCATCCTGAGCTCTCAGAGATCCACGTCTTGGAAGAATTAAGTGACCAGAAAGTTGTGCACTGTTCCCTTTCTCTTCCACGGAGCGACAAAACGAAAATGAAAAAGCTTATCTACAATTACGCACGCGCGGACGTTGAAAAAATGAACCTGTTGCTGGAAACTTTCACAAATAGTTTTCAGGCCAATTTTCATAATCGCACGGTCAGTGAAAATTGGAAGTTGTTTCGTGACAAGCTAAAAGAAGTCGAAGATTCCTGCGTGCCAAAACGAATGATAAGCACACGTACTAACGATCCTTGGTTTACCACAGATGTCAACAGGGCACTAAATAGGAAGAAAAGAGCATTTAGGAAAGCCGTTCGAACAAAGGAAACTACAGATTGGGAAAACTACAAAAGCATTTCTAAAATAGCTGAAAAACAAATTTCGGAAGCCAAAAACAAATATTTTAATTTTACACTTCCTAGTTTGATAACAACAGACCCTAGGAAATTTTGGAACACTGTTAATCCTAAAAGCGCTATTACGGTTCCTGTTCGTTTGGGTGTAAACGACAGCACTCTACCTATAGAACAATGTGCAGAACAATTTAACAGCCACTTCTCACAAGTTTTTACAGATGAATTGCCCATTTGCAATCCACTACAGCTTCCTGAGGCCGCTATCCAGATTCCTTTTTCACCCATTCACATATCTGCTCTTGGCGTGGCTCGTGCAATTGAACGCCTGCCCCACCACACTAGCCCAGGACCCGATGGTATCAACGCAAAGCTGTTAAAAATAACCTGCCAGCACACAGCTTTCCTGCTATCACTCATTTTCCAACAGTCACTCGATACAACATGTGTGCCAGAAGATTGGAGGTCCGCTTATGTAATCCCGGTATTTAAATCTGGAGACAGATCCGTTCCTAATAATTACAGGCCAATTTCATTAACCTCGATATGTTGCAAGGTATTCGAACACATAATATACACAAATATTATGACTCATCTTAACCAGAACAACTTGCTTCACAACAACCAGCATGGCTTCCGCAAACATTTATCGTGCCAGACACAGTTATTTGAGCTAATAACGGACCTTCATCAAGCAATCGATTCTTCCCTCTACATTGACTCCATCTTTATTGATTTCTCTAAAGCCTTCGATCGCGTGCCTCATAACCGTCTGATGATAAAAATACGCAACTTGCAGCTGGATCAACATACTACGCAGTGGATTAACGCATTTCTAACAAACCGCTTTCAGTCAGTTAAATTAGGGAGCTTCTTATCAAGACGTACAGGTGTTGCTTCAGGAGTACCTCAGGGTTCGGTGCTGGGTCCACTGCTTTTCTTAATATATATTAATGACATCGCGTCGAACATAACATCAACAATACGATTATTTCACTTCACTTCACTTCACTTTATTACCTTAAAGGCCCCCAGGATTGGGGGTATTACATAAGGGATGGGTTACATTGAAAAATCTGATTAAATAAACAAAGAAAAAACGTAAGATACAAATATTATTCGCTGTTAAAGGTAGCAGTTAAACAGTTCGCAAATGTTGATGGGCAGGTGATTGCGGCGATGTCGTGTGGAAGGCTGTTCCAGCCCTTGGCTGAGCGTGGAAAGAATGACGATGCAAATGTAGTTGTACGCGTACATGGCCGGGCTACTTGAAGGGGATGACCAATGCGGAGGGAAATGCGTGCCGGCGGATTGATGACATTGCAGATGACTGTGTAATTTACCGAGTAATATCTAGCCCTCGCGACATCGTTGCTCTCCAGACTGATCTTGATGAGCTAACTAATTGGTGCGGCAGGTGGCAAATGGTAATTAACGCCGATAAAACTAAACACCTCAAGTTTACTTCCGTTGCCAACATGAGCCCTAATGCCTACTCAGTTAATAATACTACCACTGAAACTGCAGCGTCGGTAAAATACCTCGGTGTAAATTTTAACTCTAATTTATCCTGGAGGACTCATATTGAACAAATCACTAACAAAACCTTAAAAAAACTTGGTCTTCTTAAACGCCGACTGCACCAAGCCAACCAGGACACAAAACTACACGCATTCAACATGCTGATCAGGCCTGCGATAGAATACGCGTCGGTGATCTGGAACCCTCATCACGTCTATCTTATCAACATGTTGGAATCTATTCAAAGCAAAGCTGCTCGTTTCATCCTTTCCCGTTACTCTCGGTATCAAAGTGTAACAGCACTGAAACTATCGCTCCATCTCTCGCCTCTGGTCATGAGCAGAAAATTCAGCCGTTTATCCTTTTTCCATACTATCTACCACAGCAACACACCATTTTCAAGCTCTGATCTTCTCCCGGCACCGCACACATCGGCTCGTGTAGATCACATGCAGAAGATTAAACCTATTTTCGCTCGGACAGAACGATACAAATACTCACCATTGGTCTTGTCTATCGAAGAGTGGAATTCGCTTCCTTCTAGCATTGCTACTATCGCTGAAACATCATCATTTCAAACAGCCCTTTGGTCCTATTTAGAAAATTCTAACACATGTTGATGTGCGTTCTTTTTTTTTCATCACTGTGTGATTCAGTTCTTATGTGTTTTTTTTCTTCTCTTGGTTGCTCTAGTGTGTGTGTGTGAGCTGGCCGTAACGTTCCGCAAAATGTTAGATGCTGTGTTTAGTAACTTTGGAAGCCGGGATTTTTCTTGATTTTTTGCTGGGTTTGCTACACGGGAATTTTTTTTTCAAATACCTCATATTAGCCTTTTCTTTTTTTTTTCGTTCCTCTTATTAACTTGTACCTCCCTTCTTAACTTGTTTACTTCTGTTTTCAGCCATTTGTATTCTGTGCTGTATATCTGTTGTTTTCTTTGATGAATTCCCCCCTATGTAATGCCCGCATTGGGCCTTTAGGGTATTGAAATAAATAAATAAAAAATGGAGAGCGCACTGGGTGCGGCCCGTCGCGTCGCCCGAAAGAGCCGTATTGCGCCTAGTTCTCACCGCCACCGCTGCGGCGCCACCGCTCCGGGACGAGTCCGGGCGGAGCTGCCGAGGCAGTGCTTTCGTTTAGGCGTCCGCGCGGTAGGCGCTTTATAATTTTAGCATTTCTGAGCTGCGTTTCACACATTATGGTCATGCCACGTGCCAGTTTGCTATTGATAGCGTGATAGCGGCATGTTGCCATCAGTGCGCTTTTCAAATCACACGTGCGTTTACACCGAGAATCGAGGCAGAAGTGCGCTTCGCCGAGCGGTCATCCATTCGGTTACGGGCGTTTCAACCACTGTAATAACTTATTGCATATTACAATCTTCAACTCGGGACAAGGTTTCGGCCACTTATTCAACGTGCACTTTTTGTAAACTTACTATTTGTGGTCGCAACGTTCAGTATTATAGTTCAGCCTGTTGCTGCGTTTTCGCTGGAAATAGTTTCAAGTGGGCACCACCACGTAAATATAATGCTGACACAAACTGTCGCAAAAGAAAGAACACAAGACAGCCAGTTTAACTAGACGCCAGCAGGCTTAGCCAATGCTTTTCGTTTTATTTTGAAGTCACGTGATGCACCTAAGGAATTCAGGCCTACTTTAAAAGCGAAGAACTTTCCTCGAGAGAGGTTTATGGGGAAGTATGATTTTTTCCACCGTAAGATTAATGTTTCCTGCCCAATTGGTCAGCAGTGGTCGCATTAGCTTGTTTAGAAATACTTTGCAGAGGTCTGCGGTCTTCTCTCTCGCAAATCAACAGCGGACATCGCTCAAAATAGGGAAGAAGGGCTGAAACCAACATGTTGCATAGCTTGCTGCTTCTTCTGACCTCTGCGCACTTCATCACCTTGCTAACAAAGGTGCATGTTAGCTTGCACAAGGCAACTATTTTCATTTTCGGATACTTCAGGCGTCCATAATCAAGATTCTTGATAAATCCATAAATTTCTTCAGTTGGCTTTGTTTCCTGCAGCAGGGTTTTGCAAGAATCACAAGGCACCTGAAAACGAGAACAAACGGTTAGGAAAGGGATGGGGACTGACATAAAATAAAATTAATGACACTGCAAAGTAAGCACTCGAATATACTTAAACTGTGGTTATATATAAAATAATGAAAATAAGCGTAGGCACTGAAAACAACAGCCAAAATAAAAAATATTTCATGCAATTTCGTAAAAATATTCATACCTTCTCTTCACATGCACGTGCAAGGTAACCAGCCAAGTATGCAATCGGTGCTAACTCTATGTCAGCTGCTGGTTCACACCACACATGAATGAAACCAAGCTCACTAGAAAGCTCCCTCGCAGCAGACGTGATGGCAGCCGGCAAGGTACGACTTTCGCAACCATGAGTGCCAAGTTTTACAGCTGCCTTTGCCTCAGAGTTGATAGGTGCATTTGCGGACTTTGATGCTTGCAAGATGCCAACCTGCACAAAGCATGCGGAAATGTGAATCGTCTCCGTTTATTTTATTTTTTTTTCGGAAATGGTACCTTCAATATTTTCTCTGATGTGAAAACTGCAGCCCTTGCGTCAACTCTGTCGTTCCCGCCATTGGATTGCCTTAGGGTGCTAAAAAGCGATTCCACAGGATCGCTGTTGAAGGCCTGCGTTAGGACGTATCGGAAGCTGAAAACAAAAGATTCGATTAAATGCAATGCACTAGTGTAAGACACGCAGAAGACATCGTTGTAAAGATACTTACTTGATGTGATCAAGGAGGTACTCAATTAGTGCCACTGTTGATCTGGTTGTCAAGATTGTTGCTTCGTACGTTTCCTTGGTTAGCCTTTGCTTCGACGTGTCTCCTTGGGCCTGAATGCCTTCGACATAGCAAAGAAAGTCCAGCTCTAACCAAGAAAGTCGCTCGTCGTCTGACAGATGGAATGGCTCCTCTTGGTGTCTCCACGGCTTCACTGATGCGATGTTGTGCAAGGCATACCATTTTGATATCATTCTCATAAAAGTGATCGTGGCGGAACTATCTTGAAATGCACAAACTTCAGGATGGCACTGCGGGTTGTCCTGGAGGAAATGAAGGGTAGCTATCGTAGGCGGAGAGAATATATCTGTTGCCCTGCGCACCTTCATTTTTTCCAGATTGTTTGGCTCAACATGAGTCCGTGTGAGGAATTTAACAGGTTTAACTAGAAGTTGGGTTAAAAGAGTAGAAATCTGAGCTAGTTGGTTCATACTTCTTGGTGGGAACAGCCGAAATAATGAAACGCAGACACAGAAAGGAACACATAGAACGTAGACGAAGCAGCTTCGTCTACGTTCTATGTGTTCCTTTCTGTGTCTGCGTTTCATTATTTCGGCTGTTCCCACCAAGTAGAAGTTGGGATTGAATTTCAAAAACCTTCTTCAAGTAAAATCCACCTCCAATGGCCTGCCCCTCATCTACCAATTCTCTTTCGAGGAAGTTCGTGCGGAGATTTTCAATCAGGTGGTTTGGGTCAAACGCCAAAAAAAGGGGGTCACTTTTCCTGAAAGGGTGAGGCACCGCGTGTACAAGTGCACCTTCCTCTGAAAGGCTCTTGAACAGGGCAACATTGGTTTGGTGGTTGTCCGTTACAATTCTTGAGACGCGAAAGCCAACCTCTTCAACTGACTGCATAACTTCCATGGTCATTGAATGAAGCTTGTCATTCTTCAGACAGCGGGAGAAAAAATAACCTACTGGTATGATGTAAGGCGTTGACAAGCCTCTCAAAACAAAACACAACAGACGGTTTGCCACCTGAGAGATTGTTGTTGAGAGCTCTGCAGAGCCCATGTCTACGAGGCCGAAAACTTTGTCGACTTGCCGGGCATATATAACTTTTTGCGCTATAGCCATTTCATCAATGATTAATGAACAGTAAGCCTCTTGCGGCACACTCAGGTTTTCATACTAAACACGAAGACTTTCCTTGATGAGGGATGTCACTCCAATCTCTCCTGTTGACCGACCTACATACTTCTGCAGGGTGGTTCGGCACGGCAGCTTAAATAGACCCCTTGATCGGACGTGATCGTAGCCTTTGTTTGAGCACGCTTTCCAAAGTACGCACTCTCTCAGAACAGGTTCACTGTACACAGTTTTTTGCTTGCAACAGTTGGCAACTTGAGTTTCGATGAAGAGAGCCGTTTTGTCACCTGCTTCAGCTGATTTTAGTAACCTCATGAAATCCTGAACCGCCTTGTTTTCTTGATAACCTTGCAAGCGCTCTTTCATTTTGTCGTGCTCGGCTTGCAGTTTTTGCAGCGCTTTTCCTTGACGAGCGATTTTAGATTTCAGCCTGTTCTCGGTCTTCTTTGCATCGTCCATCACGCTCGCGAGATCAAACGCAGTCTGACAAGCCTCATCAACCAGCAAAACATTTTTGCTACAGGTTTCCAACCAAGGCTGGCCTCCATCCTCCGTCAACAGGGTACTTTCGGTGCTCATTTGCGTGCTTACTTCAGGAGCAACATCATGGTCGCCATAAGAAACGCGAGATCCACTCGCATTTGGGTCTTCCGTCGAGCCGTGGCACTCAGCTGGAGTTGCGCAACTTCCTTTCCTCAAATACAATTTTCGACTAGTGTCTACTGAGATATGTGAGACAGTTAATGCGTAATTTCCTTTCCTCAAGTACAATTTTCATTTTCTTCACTACGGCCCCTCTTTCTTCTTTCACTCACTCTTCCTCCCTTCCTGTACGGTGCGGCTCAGGTGTCCACCGAGACGACAGAGAATTACAGCCCATTTCATTTCCTCAAAAAGCGTTGCGTTCAAAGGGCAACGCATCGCGCCGAACGGGTGGTGGCATTCCGTGGACTCCCCGGCAGCGCTACAACACGCTGTCGCGTTCCACTCATAAAGGCGAAGTTTAAGCGTCATTAATTGGCAGTTAATTAATGCACCAACAAAATGTGCAGTGAACAATCGCGTAGCAGAATGCAGCACTCAGGCTTTCGCCTTTCACCACTTTAGCCGCTAAAGTTCCTCGTAATTTTTCCTGCAAAGAATATTTCGAGGCATCCGGTCTCAGCTCCTTTGACTGCCTTTCCTATAGAATCCATGTTCATCCCCGCAAGCAGTTTGAGTGCGGCACGTTTCTGTTTAGAAAGGTTGAAGTAGACTGGTCTAAAATTCTTCTTGATGCCTTCAGTGGCTTTTTCCTTGAAGATATCATTCGGCATGACAACAAAGCCACCTTCTTTGTCAGCCTCCAGAACTGCGAGGTCAGACGATTTCATGAATTTGGCGAGGCTATTGAGTGGAGGGTTCTTGCTCGGGCGCGAGTTGTAGAGGCATGTGGCACCTTCCCCAATAATCCAGTCCCTATCTTAATCATTGATTTTGCACCTGATTTGTCGTACCATAGCTACCAGCTCTGGGCGGTTCGTATGAGGCTCAAAACAGCACTTGGCACCTTTTTCCAAGATGTTCCTGACGCCACTTGGAAGATCGACGTGACCGAAGGTGGTAACGGTGTTGGAACACTCACTTGGTCGGGCTTTTGACGGCACTGAAAGCCTCGTTGTCTGCCACAGAAACTCGATGGATCCAGCTGCCAGCTTCTTGTACCCACTAAATAGGGAGTTGGTCAAGAAAGGATCAAACCCTTCATACAGTAGAATTCTGAGCCAGTCATAGTAGTAACGGACCTGTCACCAGGATTCGGATTTCAGAACCTTGCACCTTACACACTGTGCCACTGATACACTTGTAAACCAAATTCTCACTACTTGCTGTTCTTCATCGAGGGGTCTTAAATCCACGCATGAACGTGCAGATCATGATCGACTCCAGTTTCTTGACCTACAGCTTATTTTTACAAATGCTCATGTGTGTTGGGCTTATCAGCCGCGCTCAAAGAAGCCACTTTTGCCCTATGATAGTGGCCACTCCAAGCTGGTAAGGCGTGGCATAGTATCTCTTTCCATGAAATCTGCGTTAGATAAATCCTGCGCCCACAAGATAGGTGAAAGTTTCCAGTGCCAGATCGACTGAATTTCCTCTGCAGGTTACCCTGCACATCTGGTCACCAACATGTCTGAAAACCTTTTGCAAAAAATTAAAAAATCGGAGCATACTAAACATCAGACAGAACAGAATCCTGTGCAGGTTAAGCCTTACCTGCATGGGCTTTCACACAATTTGAGAAAGTTGCGTCTCGTCACCGGGTTAAGCTGGTTTTTTCGGCTCCTTGCAAACTGGCGAAATTATGTCCGATGGTGACCAGTAAGCGTGTTAAAAAGCCTGTAATATCAAGAATCAAACCGTGTACACACAATGCACTGCCAATGTTGTTTACAAGATTCCATTGACGTGCGGCAAAGTGTATGTGGGTCAAACCGGGAAATGTTCCAATGAGCGCGCCCGCAGGCACAACGTCACCATGAATAACAGATCTGGAGGTAACCGTTCGTTACACTGCAGCACTTGCCAGAACTGCTACCCCAAATTTAATGAAACCAAGTTTCTAGCTAAGGCTCAGTACAACACCGTAATAGAAGTAATTGATGCCTTTTTCATTCACCTCAAGAAAGACAAGTGCGTTAGCACGCCTTCTATTAACCTTCCTAGGAATGAACTTACCTTTTTGGATGGGTACATCTAGACTAGTAACCCGTTCGCTTCTCTGTTTTATTGTCCATTTAGATCTTTTAATGTGCTTGTATTTCATTTGCCGCTCTTTACACGGTTTTTATCCCCATCTTTCACTTGTTCTTTTCTTTTTTATAAATTTCGTCATGTTGTTAGGCATCTTGTATGGTGTTATCCTCTTTTTCAGTGACATCTTTCATACAGCTCTGTTTCCCCATCGTATTATGCATTGCTATCTGCCGATATGAATCCCCCTTTTTTACCTTACCTCGGCAGGTGTTTGGTATGTTCACATCTTTGGGTTTGTTATAATCTCACTTAGATATGCATTTTTGCGCTCTCTTGGGTTTGGTTGTTGGGTTCACGCTCTGTCACGCAGCTCATTTCTGGTTATCAGCGGATATATAAGTGCGCCTGGCTTCTTTTGTCGTCAGTAAAGTTGAAAGTTGCGCTTCTGTCCGGTCGTGTCTACCCTTGTTCCTGTGAACGTCTTTTTAGCGCACAGCCTTTCATCAATGGTTGTCTCTATGGTTTCCTTCCAGAGGGTACCTATATGCGGTACGGACCAGTGATAAACTTTCATTTTACAGTGATTGCACACTGTCGTAATGACTGCGTACATCGCAGTATCCGCAACTATTTTCTTATATACCCCTTCACGTGGGCACTTTCGGTTGTGATCGAGCCCTCGACCGGATCCGACTGTCAATCGCGATGGAAATTGATCGCTAATATAGCGGTCCAAGGATCGGGAATAAGAACAGCCCTAGTGCCACAGATGTTAATAAGTAGGTGCGAAATAGCCAACAAAATTTTCCAAGTTGGCAGAAAAATGTCTTTGTATATTACTTTTTCAAGAAAAAAAATTTCAATTTGCTATTATGGCTCAATAACGTACAGCCTCCCTGACTTTTAGTAATATAGTACGAGCGTCGACCGAACTGCTGGTCAACGCCTTATAACGGCGATAAACGTGCAACAAGGCGAGAGTTCGCGCACGCACACGAAGGCACAGCGTCGTCTGGCTACGCTGTTCTGAGCACGAGGACACACGCCGTGCCACAATAGAGAGTTTCAGTATAGCGTCACCCTATCGCTTTGGGTCATAGGGGAATAGCGGGACGCCACTGCGCATGCGCAGAACGCTAACGGCCCTTGGGTGTTAGGGTGAGCGGGTGACTCTAACGCTAAATCGGCGTAATAGCGTTGCCCCGTAACGCCGGATAGCGTAGAAAACATGGCGGCGTGCATCGAAGCGGGGGCCGCTCACTTCACCGCGTATTCACCGTGGATACGTCGCTGTGAGTTATTCTCAGCGTAAATAAATGGTGGTACGTGACTTCGATTCGTTTCAACTTCACTCGACCGCAAAGACTGAACCGTAAAATGCCTTATTTTTCTAAAATGCTTCTCGAACTCACCGATCGTAGCCCTAACAGTGAGTGTTTACGAGGTTGTCATAGAAACGCAGGAAGCGGAAGCGTGCACTGGCTAAAAATAGTTACGGTGCGTTTTTCAAGACGTAGTCAAAGCCACGGTGATTAGGAAGAGAAATAGCGCGGGAAATGTTAGTTATCGTCGTGTCTCCTGCAATGGCAGCATCAAAGACAGCGCCTCTTGCGCGGCTGCGCTTCACCGTGACAGATGACATTTTTATGTTGCGGGAAGTGCTAGCCAGAAATCCTTTTGAAGGGGGAATTAGCGGGTGGGTGACCGTTTCGAACAATTTGCACAATGCAATTAAGAAGAAATTTTCTCCGCGAGCCATCCACGACGCTGCGACCTGCTGCTGGCACAGTTTGCGCACAACGACCGCGTGAACCTCCACAAGTAAGTAAAATTCCAGTTGTTTTGTTAGTTTGTTATGTTTAAATAGCGAGGAGGTGGCAGTACATCCGGGGGAAACGTATACTTAGAGCGCTGGAGCGGTGTCTGCAAAGGAATTGAAGCAAGCCTAAGTCTGTGCTGGTTTTAACATTTCTAGTGGTCTAGAATTCAGACAGTTTTGAAAAATGCATGAAAGTTCATCAGGACGTTCAGAAATTCGTCGTGGTTAAATAGGCAGTGACCTGTGAGCAACTGCACCACTCAGGGCACTAAGCAATCTTGTTAACTTATGTACTGGCGTGGACATGTGGAGGTTAGGAACAGAAGAGTAGTATGACGAAAAGGAGAGACTGCTCCAAGAAATTGCTGACCTTGCCAAAGAGCATGGTTATACCGTGAGGCCAGCAGCTGCCAAGTTTCAGGCACCCGGCCAGTACCTCCGCCGACCTGCGCAGTGCTGCCTGCAGAGCGCAACACAGCGTCTACGGCCAGAGATGCAGCGGCTGCAAGGCATGCGACTTCCCAGGACGTAAGAGCGGCGGCGGATAACACGTGCAAGACCATTTTATTCTCATTTGGTCGCAGGAGAGAGAAATATTCTGGAGAATGGCTGTTCTAATAGCATATTTCAAAGGGCATTTATGCAAGCTAGTTGATATACTGGTAACACTGAAAATTGCCAAGTTTCACTTCGAAGGCTGGCGGAATTTTCAGATTAATTTATAAGCCTTTGTGTGTCATCTTGTTTTGTCGATAAGCGTACCAGCTGTATTTAACCAAGTGGTCTTTTAATAAAACACCAAGTTGTTAATTAGCGCTCCGTCCAGTCAAACATTTTTTTCCTGCGTTTTTTTGCGCTATAAAAGCAAGTCGAATATTCCAACAGCTTGATTTTGCAAGCAGTTACCACATTTTGCATCGTACGGTGGAAAACCTGTTCTTGAGGTGAACGTGCAGACTTCATGTCTATCGTTGTAGCTCGAAAATGGGCATGCTTCAAACAAGGACAGATTTTCCAGTAATTGTGGATTTTGTCGTAAGGGATGCTAAGCAAGGCTGAATTGTGACACATGCATTTTTTGAAGCAATGAACACCTTTGCGCCTTTACTTTCATTTACAACACCTAATTTCAGTTCAACATATTAGTTTTCACACCTTCAGCTTATAGCCTTTTGCATTTTGGTGAAATTTTTGAGTGTTTCACCAACATGGCAAATGCTGCGAAAGGTGTTAGAAACCAGACCCATAGTCTCATTTCGTCGAACGTCTATGTAGAGAACAGTTTGAATTAAAGGTACACTGAGGATATTGAGGGGGAACATTTTAGCCAACTCAGAAGTGCTGATGGCAAGTTGTGGTGATAAATTTAGCAGTGAATTGCAGATGCACAAATTATGATGATGAAACTAAAGAATAAATCAATGAAATGAAATTCAAGATCCAGAATATATGTGGGAAGCAGCTGTTTATAAGGGTTGTGAAGACATTAATTTCAAAATGGTGAAATAATACATTTATGTGAGGTAAATAATGCCCTTAAAGGAGGAAGTAACATTATTAATATAGGCATGAGTATCTGCTCTTGTACTTGGGAGGGCCTCTGTAGGTTTAAGAGCCTCCTGACTGACCTTGGTGGCAAGCTTGAGCTGGTCAGTTGGGTCAGCATTTAGCACTGCACCCTCATAGGAAGAGCTGAAGGGGGAATGTGTAGGGGTCACTGTATGCGGCTGAAGAAAAGCCACGAGGCAGTAACACACACACACTCTTAGACAAAAGCCCCCCAGGGTAAATGGCTTGAGAATGAAGTAAAATGCATTGCACAGATGTCTTAATGTCATGAATGGCACTTTTCGGGCCACAACTTTGACTAAAGCAAGGACCTGATATTAGATTGAGCGCAGCAATTTTATGAATTAATAGAGAAAGAAGTGGTTTGGGAAATTAACATGAGTTGATGTGCAGACACAACAAGGAAGTTGAGAGACTCTTCAAGATACATCACAGATAAACAGAGTGACACCAATGCAAGCCAAGATTTTTATTACTGTTGGTAATGAGAGGAAAAAAATTGATGTCACATGTTTGTAAACTATAAATAATTAGCTATAAATAATGTGGAATAAATAATAAATTAGCTATAAATAATGTGGAAGCAAATGTGCCACCAAATACTTAACGTCTGGTGGTGTCCAACCCGCAACCCCTAGAAGTCACGAGTTCCTATCCGACCAGTGGCATGCCTCTTTTTCCTTCTTTGTAGCTAATTACCAACTCCTAAGCATGCGACACCAATTATTTCCGTCATTAACAACAATGAAAAAATAAATCCCGACTGCTTTATTTGGCGATAGACTGTATTTTTTGTGATTATTCAGGATATCCTTGCCAAATGGACAAGTGGTGGGCACATACAATGTAGGAGACATTCACATCACAGTTGAGATTTCGTGGTGTAGCTCATTCAGGGAAAACAAGTCAATTCAACAAGTCAACAAGTCAATATGTTACTTCCTGTAACATAAAATAGCTGCCACTGTGACTTAGGTGAATGCTTACTATAGTTATCTCTTTTATAGCAATGCAACAGTGTGTGAAAAAGTAAACATAGGAGAGGGTAAGTCATGTTAGCTGATGAGGTTCGGATGTTTGGAACTGTAGGACAGCTGCAGTTGGCACAGACAGCAGTAGGAGAGAATTGTGTTCTTTCATTGTGTTGCTCGACTGATGATGAAACACTCACTACACAAGCTCTAGAAATTTTATTGCCAAGACAAAAGTGTCGCAGCTGAATCTGTATTCAAATGAGATCTACATTAGGCAGAAAAATGCAAAGTATACATGAAATTGATGCACAAACAGTGTAATAAAAGTTCACGACAGACACAACACTCAAATTGGGGGCTGTGCTTCAGTTCGTCCAGCCTTCGGATTGTTTCATAGCAGTTGTAATGATCAAATAATCAGATTGGTTTGGTTTGGTTTATGGGGTTTAACGTCCCAAAGCGACTCAGGCTATGAGAGACGCCGTAGTGGAGGGTCCGGAAATTTGGACCACCTGGGGTTCTTTAACGTGCACTGACATCGCACAGTACACGGGCCTCTAGAATTTTTCCTCCAAAGAAATTCTAGCCGCCGCGGCTGGGATCGAACCCGCGTCTTTCGGGTCAGCAGCCCAGCACCATAACCACTGAGCCACCGCGGCGGCTCAAATAATCAGAGTCCAACTCGCCACATTTGTGAAAATGAAAGCATTGATGGTTCAATACGGGTACACCATTGCTATAATGTGTGTCTTTTGCTTCCCCAGCGAGCTCGGCTGAAGAGTCAGCAACACAAATATTTCAGAGGATTAGTGCTGGAGACCCTACAGAGAACGTCGAAGCACCACCACCTCCAGATTACACAGCCTCCAGTGTGCCCAGCTGCAGCTCGCAGTCGGTTACATCCTGCAGTACCCAGTTGGTAGACACAACTGCAACAACAACTTACAGCAGAGGAACTGCTGAGCGTGAAAAGCGAGGCAAGTGAACAGCTACGTTCACCAAAAGAAGAGCAGTCACTGTGGCTAGTTCGTATATCATCATGCTGTGTTTTTTTAGCGCAACCCATTATACAGTGCAATTCAGATATTCATTCCTTAATGCGTGGTTTGAGAGTCAATAGCACGACAGAGGCGCAAGCCTTTCCTTTTCTCAACTTCTTTCCTTTTTTGTTGCTCCCCAATATACAGTGCAATTCAGGTGTTTACCCCTCAGCATGCTTCAATATGGGCTCCGGGAAGCGTCTTCAGATGGTGTATTGGTTAGAGCGCTCGTCGGAAAACACGAGCATCTGTGGTTGGATTGAACAACAGGAGCGTTTATTTTTTTTTACCATCAAACTGGGCATGCTCCTTCATGGAAGATACAGACTGAAGAGCTGCTTTACCCAAGAAAGATAAAATTGTCATGATTAAATTATGCTGGTAAGGACAATGCAAACAAATTCTGAACAGTGACATTTCAACACATATTAAGATATTTATCTTATGTTTGTTCTTTGAGTGATTTGCGACAGGTGATCCCCTCACATTGTTTATCCAGATCTGTACAGTCAAGCACTTGTAAAATACACATTAGTGCAGACTTTTCCTACTATAGTGAGCGTGATATGTTTCGCCATGTATCAGTGTTAATGTCCTCTTTATAGGACAAATAATCGAATGGACAGATTGATAGTGCAACGAAGTTTCAAAGGCTGCCCTGAGCACGGTTTATAAACACACATTTGTGAAGGCATCATCTTGGACTTCATCCCGTTAAGGATTCACGCATACACGGAGTGCCTTTAAGTGAATGACAAAATGCGTCTGGTAGCAGGCAAAGACAACTTCATTCTTGGGATATTATGTTTGCAAGTGAAAGCAGAGACCTCCTAGGGAAAATTAAATATGGGAACTACTACTGCCTTCATAATTTACTTGCAGGTACCAAGAGGCGACAGCCAGACAATCTGTTTTTTTTTTTCGAAAAAAGACTTCATCACGAAAAAAATGCGCGCGGAAAAGAATAGGCTGTCGAAAAAAAGCGTCTCAGCCTTGAGCAGAAGCGCCTAGCTGTAGAGAGGCTCAAGGTTGAGCAACGAAGGGGGAGTGGGAGTCAGAAAAGGAGGAGAAGATTGAAGAGCGGCGACTTAGACAACAAGAAGCTGCCAATCGGCAAAGGCTCCTCGAGATAGAGCTCCAAGACAAAGCCCAAGAAAGGGAGCTACGGGCACAGGAGGCTGCTGCGCTCCGGAAGCAACTAGAAAGCGAGCAACGGGCTCGTGCAGAGGAACGCCAGCTATTTATAGCTCAGCGACAAGCTCTGCTCGGCCTAGTGAAGCAACTATTGAAAAAATAAAGTTTTAATTTATATCCATCTTGCAAAACATTGCACTGTGAAAATTTTTGTGCATTTATCATCACTGAATTTCACACTGACATATAATGAACACACGAAAGAACATATTTTAATAATTGTGTAAAGCAAACAGCATCGTGACATCACACTCCCAGGAGTCACGAGTCAGGGGTAGGCTCTCAACCATATAAGGGAAAGAAAGGGGAGAATACCGTTGTTGTTTGCGTAGCCATATTGTACGCGTAGGTTGCAAAACGAAGTACTTTGTTCCAGTTTTGAGTGGGCGTTATCAACGTACATGGTGAGCATGTCACTGAGTGTGCGGTTGAACCGCTCAGGGAGCGTTAGCCGAACTGGTTGGAAGTGGGCCGCAAAGATCAATGCTGACGCGGTCAAAAGGGCGGCCAGGGCAGGGTAACAGCTGCAACGGAGCGGTGTCGTGGTGGGGAGGGTTCTTGCAACACGTTGGCAGGCTGTGCATGAGGCTGAATGTACTGACATATGAGCGGTAGATACTGCGCCAGTACTATTGCAGATGCAGGCGAGTATACGTTTTCAATGAACGGCATGGCCGCATTGTGGATCTGCGTGGAGAGAGGTGCAGATGGCAGCATGGAGGTGGTGGCGACGAATCACCAACAGCCACTTCCGGTTGAACGGCTGCCAGTCGTTCCCAATATTTGAAGAGGCAAGTCTTGTTAAATAAAAACCGCACACACCATATTTGTTATGAATAACAATAAATGAGCAAGTGCAAATGCATGTTCAAAATGCATGTTCTGACGTGCAGACAAGAGTAAGGAAGTTAAGGAACTCGTCAAGATACAATCGCAAAGAAATGCACTCTGACACGGTGGCAAGCAAATGTGTTTTGGTTTTACTATTGTTGCTAATGAGAGGAAATGATTGATGTCACGAGTTTAGGGAGTGGTAAATGGCTATAAACAAAGTAGAAGTAAAAGCAACCATGTCGGCAAGTGAGAATAAACGCATGACCTCTTCTACTTTGTTTAGAGCTAATTACCACTTTCTACACATGCGAGATGAATTATTTCACCTCTTTAATGAGACTGCGTTGTTAAAGCCTCAGGAAGTCTAGTTTTTACTGTTACTTCTAGCACTTGGACAAGGATCTATCTGTTACATTAAAAGAGTACTTTTTCAATCTGTTACACTGAAATGAAAAAAAAAGGCAGCAAAAGCTGATCACAGAGAAAGTGCTCAGGCGTCTGGCCTTAGATATTCATGCAGAGATGATGGCCGCAAACCAAAGAACATGCTCACTTGGCTCCCATAAAGGCATGTGTGACAGTTTGTCAGAATGGTTTCAACCTTGTACATTTGCGGTACGTTCTGAAGCAACAATTTTTGATTTTTCTTATAATCAAGAAAGGCGAACAAGCCTATTGTCTTTCCAAATCTCCACTCCACAGCCTGCCGAACAGTGCTCATTCCTCGGTTTAATGCCTGTTGCTGCTGGCTTAGTGTGGCGCCGCCATATGGCCGCATGAGGTGGGGACGCAATGGATAGGCGGGATCACCATAAGTTGTGACGGTGGAGCCTCGCACCAAATACACAAGCTTTCCGTGGAGGCCACTGTCACGAAGGATGCCTGAAAAATATGGTAACTAATATGAAGACATATGTGAGGAATATAACAATACAATTCTTAGCTGTGAAACTAGCATATTCAGTAAGATGAAATTTAACCTAAGGAAGAATGTGACTGAGTGCTATTTGTAGACTTTTATCTACTAGGGTAGGTGCCTAATATGCAACAAAACGTGTCTATGTCTTGCCATGCTATAGCAAACACGAAGCACAAAAAAAGAACATATTAAAAGAAGGAAGGGGGCTCATAATACAACATGCACAAAAGAGGATTATCTCAAGTGCACCCACGCAATACTTCCCGTATAAAACTGGCACAAGACTTCTTTTTAAACTCGGTACCATAACGCTACTTAGATATGGAACTCAAAAAGCATTGATGACTACAAAGACAGCAGTCTTCGGTGCTGTGGAAACCATAGGTGATATTTTTTGAATATTTTTCTGGTAAATTTGAAGAAATTGACTTTTCACTTTCCTGGTAGAAACTGATAACTAATAATAACGTAAAACAAACGGATAACCACATGCCACCGGTGCAAATCGAACTCAAAATGTCTGAAGTATACATCTGGTGGCCTTACTACCTGAGCTATGGTGATGGCTGTCTTTCCTTCCCTTCAAAAAGCATTGGCTTATTTTTGCTTATAGTCCGTTTAGTGCTGTAAAATATGACACAGCGGAAAAAAAACAACGAAGACACGACAGGGCACTATTTCCTGTCGTCCTTGGTGAACAAGAAGCATGTGTTTTTTACTTCCCCATCAAATACATGCAAAAGCACACAGCTCTGCATAGTACCACGCCCCATTCAGAATGCATATTTTAGCCCTTATATAAAGAAAGTGGAGAAAGGCGCGAATGTTTAATTTTCTACCTTTGTTGACATGACATTATCTGATAACTTTTAGTCTTTGCAGCAACATTATTCACTGCAATGAATGCCTAATATATACTGGTCTCAGTGACACTCTCCAACAACAAATAGATGTTTTCACAACCTATGCAAGGTGCTTAATAGCTATACACCTAGAATGTAGATGCTTTAATGTACTTTATGTTTCCCTGGCAAAACAAACGGGCAAGCCGGTATGAATAATTTCCACTTTTACATATAGTGAACTCTTCATATTGCCCAAGTAATGTTGAAAGCGTACAATGTTTCAAATATCCATTGTTTATAGCTTTGAAATATGCATACAGCCCTAGTTACAGTAGGAATGAGGTCAAGCAGCATGAAGCAATTTCGCACCAGCACTCTTGGTCTCTGACAGCGCCAGGGCTGGAAAACAACATGACGTCAGACTCTACTGTCACGATATTGATATGTCAGACTCTACTGTCATGACAATGATATGTCAGATGTCCTGCCAGTGGCACTGCTAGCCAGCCCGTAAATCACCCAATTCATGACTTTTTTGCGGGCAGAAGCGGGGAAATCAAAGTCCACAACTGACACTTTCCAAGTAAGCAGATCAGATAAATTGTTAAAATTTGAAATTTCATGTCTGTTCTGGTACATATAGGATTCTGAACACATTTCTCAGTAATGAGTTTATTTCTGTTGAAGGTTTTGATATACCTAATCGTAGTATTTTCGCCTTTTTTTTATTCCAAATTGCAAAAATTAATCACGTTTCACTCACCAGCATCATGTCTGTGACCAGGGTACGGCCCATCAAGCTCACATATGATGGCATTAGCATACATTATCGCTTGGTACTTTAACACATGTAGCCTTTTGTGACCAGAGAAATATATCCTCTGGCTTCTTGTCGTCCTACAAATAGGCCTGGCCGTGCCGTCCACAAATCCCCAAGAGTTGGAAAGGGGGGCACTCCTGCGATGAACAGCCTGCAACAAAACAAGCACATTTCTATTTTGGTTTTTGTTTTTATATACCATATTTCATTTATTTCCGTGTACTGAGGGCATAACCTGCCCTTGCATATAACTCATGCTCGTAACTTCGAACTCCAGGAAAAAGAAAAAAAAAACCTGTACTCAAGCTAAGAAGCTGCGGAGGGCCCTTCAGCGCACTTCAAAGTTCCCATGGTTCCGTTTTCAACGGGCTCAGCAGACGCAGGTGCTTTATTTTTTCAGGAACATTCACGTAACCACAGCCGCGAGGCGCTGGAGGCCCGTTACCCGCACCGCTCATTTTCTTGTTTCCCTTTCTTTATCACAGCGCCCCAGCACAAAGGCGCGCACGGTTGTTGTTTTTCTCCTTTTTTTAATCATGAAATGCGCAGTCGGGAAGGGCCGCAAAAGGCGAGCAGCGGTTTTAACAATGGGAGGTCGGAATCTCTTCCGCTTCGTACAGGAACGCGTATTGTTTGATGTGTACGTACCTCGGAAAAACGCGCCAAGTTGGCGAGCTGCAACCACTGGTGCAGTACCATGAGATCCAGGAGGTGGACTAAAAGAGTCGGCACAATGCTCGACATTGCCGAGCAGTGGCGGCCTAAAATTGGCTCCCAATCCCACCACCTATTAGAGTAGGCCAGTTGGCGGAGAGCCATTAGAAGGGCTTCCTCGCCGGAAACTCTGACGCCTTGGCTACTATCGATGGCTTCAGGTATGAGCAACGCTGTCTTCAAGTTATCGAGATGCTCCTTCTCGAAACGAAGCGTTCGTCGGAATGTCTCCTCTTCCAAGGCGCCGACGTTGAGGAGCCCGTTACAGGAGACGTAGCGTCGGGTCGCTGGCTCCCGACACCCGAGAAAAAGGTCTTCTAACTGTAGTAAAATGGCAGTTTGGGCGAGTTGGTTAAGCATCTTGTAATAAAACAGCGCAAGGACACAGGACGAGAACGGAGAGAAGACACACACGGCGCTGAACTTTCAACTGCGTTTATTGGAAAAACACGCTGCTTTTCAAGGCAGGGCGTCAAGAAAGCGTGCGCATGCGCTTTGTCCAAAAATACACTTATCGAGTAATAAAATGTCTCGTAAAGGCACGTGTGATTATCGGTGCTAACCACTGTTTAGCAACTTCATTTCCTTGGAGGACAATGCTACTTAAGGCTGGTTTACACATCTGTTTCCTTTTCTCAAGATATGAAATGCCTCTGCTACTTCCCCCGTGCTACGATCGTAATGTATGAACAAGACTTCGGTGTCAACGAAAAACGGGGTGCACTTACACTCGATACAATGCTTGGCCAAGTTTGTTGAACACTTTCCCAAAGAATTTTGGTGCTCCAAAAGCCGTACATTAATGTAACGACCTGTCTGGCCAATATAAGTACGGCCACAGGACAGAGGAATCTGGTAGACCACAGCAACCTTACACGAGGCGAACCTGTTTGCATGGTTAATTTTACACCCTGTTTTCTTGGCCATTCCATCTCTCTTCCTTTCAACAGCTGCCCCCACCTTGCCTACCTTATTAGGAGCCGAGAACACAACGTTGACACCATACTTGGCCCCCATTTTCTTAAATCTGTGCGAAAGGGAATGTACGTACAGGTGCGGCCAGAATAATACGGAGCACGCGAAAGGCGGCCAAGCTAGCAGAAACTGCATCTAAGCGCCACCTATCAGCACAACAAAGACACCCCTGGCTATCCGCGCGCAGCGAGAGTGGCTGCCGCCGAGCCCCCCTCTTTGCTGCAACCCTACCGTTATCACTGTTCGAAAGATGCTGCGCTGGTTCGGGCAACACCGCCAGGTGCTGCTTTCATCCAGGCGTGCTCACTTCAGCCTCGGTGGCCGCGCGGACTGAAGGGCCCAGATAACACGTAATGCCAAAACGGCCGTCTTGCGCACGTTTATAGCGCTCGCCGCTCATCAATGCGAGAAACGCGGCAACGAAGCGCATGGCGCTGTCAGCAGAGTATCAGTCGATCATAGAGCAAGGGATTGCATGCTATATGCTGTGATGTTGATAGGCCTGCGGAAAGAGTGGGTCCGTGCTACCGGCGCCATCTCGCCGCGCCCAAATTAAGATAGTTCCTGTCGCCACTGCTAGGCAGCGCGCATAAGCAGGTTTCTACTGCTCCGCGACCCTTCCTGTGCTCCGTGTTATTCTGGCCGCACCTGGACGGCATTACAGCTATATTCTTTGTTCTATCGTCCACACTGGAGCGCTGCTGAGAGTTACGTTCGGGGGTTTTCAATTTTTTCAGGCTCTTTTCCGCACACGACACAAGAACTGAGTCCGAGAAACCGGCCTGCTTACAGCGGTGTACCTGGGCGCAGAGGCTAGTCTTCACTTTGTGAGAACAGGATTTCTTTAACGCCATACTCATGCAACCGGTTACTATCCCGCTTTTTACTAGTTTCGAGTGGCAAGACCTATAGTTCAACAGGGGCTTCTCACTCACTCCGAGGGGAGTATTGCCAGCACACGTGGTCTTTTTCAAAGACCAGCAGTAAGTCCAAAAATTGTAATGTGTTATGCTGAGGAATTTCAGGCGTAAATTTCAGGCCGGACCCGTTCTTTACAAAACAATCTAAAACACTTGACACGGTTTCTGCCTGAGGGGACTTCACAACTACAAGATAATCATCAACATACCTAAAAATGCGTATAAAACCACCTGCCAATTCATTCGCCACTTCCTTGTCGACATGACTAAGGAAAATGCTGCTAAGCACCGGGGCTACTTTTGATCCTATACACACGACAGACTTTTGCAAGACTGGTTTTCCCAAGCGACGTACGTATTCTTGAGATAGAAGGTGGGGAGTTCCAGAAAGGATGCGGTAGAAATTCCGCATCTATCTTGAAAAGCATGCTCGTCATTTTGATCTTTAATGGACAGTTGTATATATTGCTGGAGAGGCACATGCGGTAGGGAAAAGAACAGATCTTCCACATCTATGCTAAAACCGGAACAGTCTCCAGGGTTGTCATTGAGTAGAAAGTTGACAATTTCCTCCGAGTTGGGAACCAGGAACGGGTCATTCACATGTAGTGTTGAAAGATGTCTGTTTAGGTACGTGGAAACCACCAACTGCCAAGAGCGATGCTCGGAAACTATTGCCCTGAACGGAATCTCCGGCATATGTGTCTTGGCCGCGAAGATTTCCAGAACCCCTAGCTCAGCATCTTTCACCTTCTTTGCTAGCCCTTCTAAATTAAGTTTAAGCAGCAGAGCCTCTGCCTTCTGTTTACAACGTGCTGGTTTTACCTTGGCGGTCCTGAAATTCTTCATCACTGTATGGCGGGCTTTCTCGGCACAAAGGTCTTCCGATATCCGATACATAACTCGGCATAACTCGGCGATACATTCTCGGCATCAAGATCTTCCGATACATAACGATCGTAGCACGAGGGAAGTAGCAGGGGCATGTAATATCTTGAGAAAAGGAAACAGATGTGTCAGCCAGCCATCAGTAGCATCGTCCTCTAAGGAAATGAAGTTTCTAAACAGTGGTTAGCACCGATAATCACACGTGCGATTACGAGACATTTTATTACCCGACAAGTGCATTTTTGACAAAGCGCATGCGCGCGCTTTCTTGACGCCTTGCCTTCAAAAGCTGGTTTGGTTTGGTTTATGGGGTTTAACGTCTCAAAGCGACTCAGGCTATGAGAGACGCCGTAGTGAAGGGCTCCGGAAATTTCGACCACCTGGGGTTCTTTAACGTGCACTGACATCGCACAGTACACGGGCCTTTAGAATTTCTCCTCCAAAGAAATTCTAGCCGCCGCGGCCGGGATCGAACCCGCGTCTTTTGGGTCAGCAGCCGAGCACCATAACCGCTGAGCCATCGCGGCGGCGCCTTGAAAAGCAGCGTGTTTTTCCAATAAATGCAGTTGCAAGTTCAGCGCCGTGTGTGTCTTCTCTCCGTTCTCGTCCTGTGTCCTTGCGCTGTTTTATTACAGGATGTTTAACCAACTCGCCCAAACTGCCATTTTACTAAAGTTCATTTCTAGTTCCTGGGCCTCTTTTACATGTCGACACCTGGATTTGTCACAACCAGCCGTTTTGTCTCCGCTCATCGCCGTGAGCATTTTCCGTGCCCGCTGAGCCTCCTACCATCTCCGTCATGGAACCTGCCCTACGGATCTGCAAGCCATGTGTGGTATGCTGAGACCATCTGTGGGCCATACCAGGAGAATGTGCAAGATTATCCAGAGTGAATATTGGAGACAGGCGAGGTTTTTCAAGGACATGCTTCGGACAAGGTGCTGCTGCAAGGATTAACGCCGGAATCAACGCCTCTTCCGCGAGTGGTGCAAGACTACAGAACAGCTCACGGAATTCCTGTGGAAAATTGTGCGCTCTTCGTTTCCAAAAGACTAGCCTCTGCGCCCAGGTACACCTCTGTAAGCAGGCCGGTTTCCCGGACTCAGTTCTTCTGTCGTGTGCGGAAAAGAGCCTGAAAAAATTGAAAACCCCCGAACGTAACTCTCAGCAGCGCTCCAGTGTGGACGATAGAACAAAGAATATAGCTGTAATGCCGTACGTACACTGCAAAAAAATTCCGTGAATGTTACGTACAAACTCTCCATAACAGAACACACGCTTGCTCTGTTGCATTTGAACTGGAGGGTCCATCCGTAACACATTCGTGAAGGTGGCTGGCCGTATTATGCATTTTCTGAAACGTATTACTCGCCGTAACTGTTGGCCCCCGGACTAGGCACCACATGACGTCCCATTTCCAATCTGTGTGGTTTACTCTTGTTCAACAATGTCCACAAACTAGCATGGCGAAAATGAGATTAACCCCACGTGCAAAGGTGAAGATCCGACGGGGGGTGATAATCAAATTAGACCCAAGTGACGCATAATGTTGCTTCAGCGTTGAGGGATTAAATTAAACATTAAATAACAAAGGACTTACTTTGCTATAACTTTAAAAGAAGAACGTTGACTTCATAAAAAAATATTTTCACCATGTTGCTAACTACATGACAGGGTAACAATTAATAAATGCATTTAATAAATAATTTAGAAATGCAGCTTAATGAGGTCAAGAGATAAAAAAAAATTAGACACAGACAATGGTTAGACAACTTCTCTAAATTGAAACTGAACACCAGCTGAAAATACATTACAAACATGATGAAAGTGCACAAGGTGAAAGCCAAATTTCCGTCTGCCGTTTGATAAGGAAACGAACCACTGAGAAAGCCAAAAGCATGGGCAAACAAATTTGTGAATGCAGTGCAATGTAGCAGTCACATCTTTGCTACACAACGATCAATCAAAAACACTAACTCCTTCACGGATAATAAAAGCACAGGCACAACAAAATATTGCTAATTGCAATGTTCAGTTTATTAGGTACCTATAACCAGCCATTCATGCCTGGTCTTCCTGCGGATAAATGAAACGCTGCAAAAAAGCAGTGAGCAGCCATAATTGCTGTAGTGACAAGGAGGATGTGCACCGTCGGTGCTGCTCCCTCATCCTGAGTAGGAAATAATAGCTGTTTTTTCTGGAATGTACTCTGGAAGCATGAATTTCCTATCCACCTTTATTTAGCTTGCACTGACACGACCCATCATGAACTCTGCAGCTTTGACAAACATGCGGGCCAGTCGACAGCCACAGAAGACTGTAGAACCCTGCTAACTTGCAAAAAACCAGTGCTCAGACAGAAAAATTATAAAAAAATGAGGAGTTCCTTATACGCACTGTTTTATATGGTACTAAGAATGCGGCTAAGACATGGCATGAATATTGTTTTTTTCTGCTCCGTTACAAACTTTCTCGCCTGTGCTAACATATTACTTGAATGTAAATAATGAAACATGCCAGCATTGCACAACATGCTGTAAGACTTACAAAATACACCCCCTGCAAGGCTACCACATGCCTCTTAGATGTGGTAATGTTTATATCTACCAAACTATCTAGACTAAAATGAGACACCAAGCCTCTGACATCTGGAGATGTGTACCTCCCATGCAATTAGAGTGATTCGAGATGCTCCTCATTGATGGCATTTCAGTTGCTAGGTGTGGAAGGACCGGATATGAAGGTGAACAACAAGACACCACATGCCTCTTAGATGTGGTAATGTTTATATCTACCAAACTATCTAGACTAAAATGAGACACCAAGCCTCTGACATCTGGGGATGAGTACCTCCCATGCAATTAGAGTGATTGGAGATGCTCCTCATTGATGGCATTTCAGTTGCTAGGTGTGGAAGGACCGGATATGAAGGTGAACAACTAGACACCCACTTTTTAAGCAACGTCACAATGAGCAATGTGCCTTGGCTTTTCTTCCATCCAAAAAGTTTTAGGTTCCATGTTTACGTAACTGCTTGCATGTGCTCATTTTGGCTTCCTGAGAGGTTCTTTTCTTTGTTAAACTAGCTTTAACTCTGGCCTCAGTCCTCTGCACCTTCTTAATTTTTTGCTAGTGTTCACCTTAAGTCCTGTGCAAGCTCACGCAGATCTCTACTCTTCTACGTTTCCAACTGTCACGTCTTCCCTGCCTTCGTCATGTCCATCACTGCATCCGATGCCTTCAAGTATGCTGTGTATAATCACCTTAACTAATCTGCCTATTATACATGTTTTTTTGTTAGCCACCCACTCCTCTATCTGGCGCTGATAGGCCCTGAGAGTAAATAAATGAATTGTAGTCTAAGCTAAGTCTCAGCAAGCATGCATTATGTTCAGTTTATTTTACCATGTTGACCAGTAAATAGTGGACAGAAAAAAGCTGCAAAGTGGAGCTTGACATGCCTCTCGCCCCTACACTGGAAAGCAGCAGGCAAGACATACGTAACCACTAACGACAACGCAACATGCCAAGTGTGAAGTAAATCAGTAATGTTCCTCACATTTATCACAAGGTATACTCTCTGCTCAGTAATTTATTACCCCCTTAGACATTCTGCAAGGAGTGCATACAATGATGTGTCACCACAATACAATGAGAATCATTAACCCTGTGCCAATACAACAACAAAGAAACTTATGCCCAATAAATGCATTGCTTACATGCAACCAAGAGGCAAGAATGGGCCAACCTGGCACATATATGAAAAATAAGCTCAAAATAATAAAGAATGATATTTGAGCAGCCGCTCATTCCCCCACCCCCTCCCACAAAAAAATATGAAAAAGGGTCCTCTTCACACGGCACGTTTGAAAGATGCGGCTGTAATATTTGCGAAAGTTCAACTACGTGTGAAATTCAGATATAAATAACGCCAACGCATGCGGTTGGAAGCGAGGCGCCAGGGCGCGGGCAAACAGTAATCGTCTTCAGGTATCGACTGGTTCCACTTCCTGAGGGCCGCTGCTCGACGAATACCACTCAAGGCCACGTTCACATCCAACAAGCTTGTAATAAACTTTAGACAGGTGTTTATCATGACGCAGCAGCAGCTCATCAGTGCTATTGGCCAGTGCTGAATTTTTTAGCTTGATAAACGCAATCATCCACCGAAACGCGTGTCGACTGTTCCTCGCCAGATTCTTGCAGTCCCACGAGGGTGAGCAGCTTTTCCGCCGGCTTCAAGTCTCCTCTTTCGTGCAGGGCCACTGGCATTGTAACGCACATTCTGAACGGTCGTTTTACTATGCATCGATGCCGCATGGGACAGCAAGCGGTTGTACACTCCAATGCGGCGTACGGGCCGCACACATACACACACCGTAACGACAATACAGCGCGCAGGACGCAAACAGCGAACACGGAAGAACAAAAACCGTTCTAAAGCACCTGTTCACTCAACACCACACACCATGGAGGAAGGAAAAAGAGCCACACACACTCCGCTATCCGCGCATGGTTCCGACTGCGGGCTTGGCTAGCGCTTCGACTCGTCACGGCCAAGCTGCATGCACTGCGCTCTTGTGGTAACAACGCTCATGAAACGAAAAGAAAATTTTAATATGTAAAACCATTCAAGTTGTCAGCTAAAAAGCTACGGTAAAATTAAATACATCTGATATGTTTTCAAGGTGGTGCGCTTTTGCGGCGTCAGCGATTTAAGCATGGACGTGAATACGCGAATGACGCTATGAATTTCCCGTGCACCTCTGCTAGCCACCATAGCTCTGCAAATGGCATCGTGCTCGGCGTTTTGCGCGGCTGGCTTGCCCGCATAAATTTTACTTCCTCCGTGCACACATGCTTGGTGAGGTGAACGGTGGTCGGTGCGAACAGTTTGAAGTTTAATCGACTCAAAATTGCTCAAGGAAAGTCAGCGGCATTGCATTTTTATTGTTTCTGTGCATCGCGAGTGACTGGCGGCAGACACACGGCATCGTCTCCTGTTTGGTGAACTTGTGAGAAGGTGAGCAATTTGTTCTCAGATTTTGAAAGCGGTTTTTTGTTTCTATAGTAATCCTGTGTCTCGTCGCATGTTATGTTCACGGTAACATCAGCACAACGTGCATGCGCTTTCTGTCTCTATTTGAAGTGACATTGGTCGATCAGCGTAAACTTTTGAATTCAATTAAGCACAGGCTGTCCATGTTGGTAGTGCGTGTCGAATGTGCTTTGAGATCATTCTGCGCTCGAGATGGTCTTCTGATAATATACTTATTACCAGGTATGGTCTAGAGATTTAGAACCGTTCATCCCAATGCAACAGTGCTGAAAAGCTGTTTTGTGTTCATGCGTCTGCTGTCCTTAAACTTTTCGGTAATAATTCGCGTGGTTCCTTTGGATCTGGACAACCGGCTACTGTTGCTAGGGACGCCTCGCAGCAGAGCCCTTGGGGACGCCCAGTGGGTCAGCTGTTTGTCCAGGTGCAAAGTTACCTAAGGTACTATTCCAGACTTTTTTTTTCTGTCCATCAACCTCATATTCCTTGCAAAAATTACAGTATGTAATTAGGCACTAAAAAAATTGGTAACTTATACACATTTCAGGACAGTTGAGAAACATGAAATTAAAATTGGTTTTTGAGGAAAGGAAATGGGGCAGTAACTGTCTCTCGGTGGACTCCTGAACCTAAGGGAAGGAATAAACGAGGGAGTCTAGAGAAAAATGCACATGCAGCATCAGTATTCTCTCTGTAGACTTTTCGAGACCTGGATTCATTCCTTCCAGGACAGTGCCAAGCAGTAGGTGAACTGCACACAAATTTATTTTCCTGTGGTGCAAAGTAAAGAGTGAAAATGTTCTAAGACAAGTCTCTAGTCTGTTTCATTCTCACTGCATTTGCTCAAAGCATAATATGAAATGCTGTATTTCTTATACCCTGGTTTCCTTTACTTTGAGCAGTAGGTATTGACAATGAACATCAAGGCAACTCCACTCTCATTACTTATTGCTGCTTTTAGGTTTCCTCCATGATTTTCTGTTTGGTCAGTCCTGGCCTTAACATATTTTCTTCTGCTGCTTAGCTTCGAACTATTGGCTAGGTTACATGGTTCTACTACTTCTATGTTCACTGTGAGGTTTGAGAGCTTGTTGCTTTGTTCTTTTTTTGTAAGCATCTTTGTCTTCTCGAGGCTGATTGGCAGTCCGGAACAGAGACCACATGCATTGTTTATGTTAAGATGATGACATGATAGCCTAACACATCGTACCGTTGCCATTCGAGCCCACTGTGTACTTGCTTTGTTGCACTGGGAGCAAAAAAGTTTAGTGGAAGTCGCAATGAGGCGCACTTTTGTTTAGACTAGTGGCAAAGGTTAACTGTTGCTTCGCAGTATAGTGCTCCCACCTGTTGCGCACGAGCATTTAGATGGCTGTTAAATACTACTATCAAGGATTTAGCCATTGTAATGTTTCAGGTCTTTTGTGTAGGATTTCAGATCATTGTCTTGCACTGTCCCCGAAGCCTGTTGTGTGTCAGTCACGCCACTATGCGGTTGTATTGCTGTCCAGTGTAAAAAATATTTTCTGTGACTATGCTACACGCACAGGTTCATGGGGAAGTAAATATTTTGTGTCGCTTCAACCGGGTAATGCTTCAGAATAAACACATGCAAAAACCCATGCTGTTAAAAGCCTTGGCTTGTGTAACCCAAGTGTGAGGAGAATACTATTACGGCAGGGATTCTTGCATTGCAACCTTTTAAATTCCTTTTTTGTAAAAAGAATGACGTGAGGTTTCATGAGTTACAGTTGTCTTTCATTGCTTGCTCAGAGAAAGCGTTTATTGTAAGTAAGCAGTAGTGGCTTTTTTCTATTGTTCAAGCAGCAGCATCAGCATGCCTCATCATTTTTGTCTTGAATGACTGAAGGTGCTTCCAGAGCATTGCCTTCTTTTTTTCTTGTTGTTTATTCAGCATGCAATATTGTGTCTATAGATTGCTCTTTAGCATTATTTTGCGTTCTCCCAAGCAAATTATAGGCGACCAAATTCAGAAGCACCTTGTATTGGCCTTACATGCTCGCTATTAATGCAGAAGTAATTATATGCCACACTAAACACCAAATCTACATCCTTCAGAGTGGGTCTAGAAGCTTGTCTCCAGATTCTTGCCTTCAAGGAGTTCTTACAGGTTTCACATATCGGCTTGGTGTTGGAAGTGACAACCTTGACTGATAATGATATGCATTAGACACACATTATGCATTTACAGTTAGGCCGGAACGAAATGCGAACATACATGTGCAGTACTTTTCTACTTTGCAGCGAGGTATACATTTAGAAAGGGTTCATATATGTGTATTAGGTAGATCTCTTAACCAGAAACAGGAATCAGGCTAGCTGCATACTCAAGCTGAAATCACACAGGTGAAATGTTTTGTCTTGTTCATAGGCGCTGTTTGCATTTCATTCCATCCTGATTGTGCACTACTGCCATAGCAGGTACCCTATCTAAACGATACACTATCTTGTGGCAGATCATACGCATATGTTTTAGACACGTGTGTGAAGAAATGTGCAGCTACAAACATTGCATACTTGGTTATTCATAATGCTTTTTTTTCTCATGTGCATAGAACAATGTTCAGCTACATTGCTTGCTTTGTTGTTACTACTTCTATTTTCCCGCTAATATTAAACTACATATTTACCTCAGAGACCCGATGTTCGACTGAATGATCCTTCTGTGTCCCACTAGGAAGGCAAAAGCATCACGCCTAGGGCTCATTCACCGCCCTTCACCCCTGTTTTGGTTTTAGTCGGTCAGTTATGCTATTAATGAATGTAATCACTTTATAGGACAAGTATATATGAAAATATATTTTGGGCTAAATGAGGTTAACAAGTTATCCACTGTGCAGAATGGTATGGTTGGTCTTGTATATCTTTACTTGGGTGTTAATGTTTCTTTTGTGGTTGCTTTCGGGACCGACCCATAGGCCATCGATCATATATGATCGACGGTTTTGCGCGTGCTGCCACGTTCAAATTTCCGCGCGCTTGGACAAGTAGCGCCATCTAGGGGGTTTACAGGAACTAGAATCTCGGTTTCAGCGTAGTTTCGTTTGTTTTCCGTCAGGCGGCGATACGGGAGCGAGCATTTTCCGGAGTGCGGCGGCAGGAGACGCCGTGGAAAATGGCGTCGTGCTCGCGTGCGGTCGCTCAAAGAGACCGCCGTCAATCGCGCGATTCCGCTGCTTCGGCAACGGATTTTTTTGACGAACCGAGCAGCGAAGAGTCTGGGGACGACTTCAGCAGCTCCGATTTCATTTCGGACTCTGATTCGGGCGATGACGAACCGCGGACTTCATCAAGTAGCCGAAAGTGAGCATTGTTCCACTTTGAGTTCTCTCTGAAGTAGGTAAACGGGCTCGCTATATGTTCTCATTATTTTATCTTTACTTGGTAGGGTCTCAACAAGCTACGGTGGTGATCTGCTGCCGCCAGCGCAGAAGCGGATTGTGTTTTCGCCGAGACGGGAACCCGGCGTGCACTTGGACACTGATGTCGGCGTGCCACTCAGAAGCGGGTCAAAAAAATTCCTGACTGCTCTGGACTTCTTTCTTCTGTTTTTCTCGATGAACGTGATCGAAACAATTTGTGCAAACACTAACAAATATGCTTGGACTAACATTTTAGCGAAACCAACGCATTCTAGTTCCGACGGATCTTGGGAGGAAGTCACCCCAAATGAAATGCTGAAGTTCATCGCACTCATAATTTACATTGGCATTGTGAATGTTCCTCGGCTGAAGTTGTACTGGAATGTAGGAAATCTGTACAGTGGTCTGCTCCCACCACGGATCATGCGGCGACGCCGGTTTATAGCTCTCCTTGCAATGTTGCATGTTGCAGACTTGGACGATGCCACTCAAAATTCAAGAGGAAAGCTCCGATACATGTGGTGGCTCCTGGAGCACATGAACGAAGTTTCAGCGAATCTTTTTCAGCCACACCGCGATCTTTCCGTGGATGAGCGGATGGTCAAGTCGAAAGGGCGGTCCGGCATTAGACAATACATCAAGGACAAAGTGACAAAATGGGGCTACAAACTCTGGGTCCTAGCCGACCCTGGCACCGGATATACTGTGCAGTTTAGTGTGTATACTGTTAAACGTGAGCAGCCAGGGCCCCATGGGTTGGCTTTCGATGTTGTTAGCCAGCTGTGCCATAGATATCTTGGTCAGGGCTACAGGATCTATATGGACAATTTTTACACTTCTACGCATCTGTTTAGTCATCTTCTCAGCCAAAAAACACTGGCTTGCGGAACCACACGCAAGGATCGCCGAGGATTTCCTGCTGAACTGAAGGATGTACGATGGGAGAAAAAAGCTCAACGCGGCGACATTCGATGGTTACGCGATCAGAACATCCTGTACCTTCAGTGGAAAGACCGGCGTGTTGTCAATATGATGAGCACGGTTCATACTGCAAATGACACGGTCACCGTAAAAAGAAGGGAAAGAAAACAAAACTCCTGGACTCAGATATCTGTAAAAAAGCCTCTGCTGATCCATGATTATAATAATGGCATGCTAGGTGTAGATAAATCGGATCAAATGATTGGCTATTATAATGTTCTACTGAGAAGCGTGAGGTGGTGGAAGACTCTGTTCTTCCACTGCATCGATATTGCATGTGTCAACAGTTTCGTACTCTTCCAAGCTCACCGCACATTGCACCCAGAGATTCCTGAGCTGGCACGCACTGCTGGGTTTGACCACCTAGCTTTTAGAGAAGAGCTCATTCAGCAGCTTCTGAATCTTGACGGTGCCAAGCAAGCACACGCACCTCCACCACCCGTCGCAAAACATCCGCTCCACAAGCCGGAAAAAGTGGCAAAACGCAGAAACTGCAAGCTGTGCTATGAGCAAAAGAAAATCGAGCTCAAACGAATGTCTTTTGCAGCACATGCCAAGTTCACTTGTGTTTGACAACTGTACGGAACTGCTTCGTCGAGTGGCACAAGAACCGTGGGACCTGAGTAGCCTGAGTGCTGACCACTGGCACCAGAGTTCACACAAAAAAAAGACAGTTGTAGATAGGCGTGCCAAATTTTCACAAGCAAGAAACACGACAATGTAGCACATTTTGTACATCTTGGATTTTTTTAAAGTGTGTTTTTCACTAGTATATTCATGCCTTTTCGAACTTTTTTACGTTTTTTTCTCAGAAAATCTCGAATGTGAGATTTTTTTAAATACTATATATCATTTTTAGGTCTAATCTTTCTTTATGAGTGAAATACTATCTAATCTGCTATATTTTGATATATGTTAAAGCTATATAGCGCAATGAGTATTTGCAATAATAAATAATTTCTCACACTCATCAGAATTGCGTTTTTTCTGCGGTCCCGAAAGAGTTAAATAACTTTGCCTGCCTATTGTATCCTAAGTCCTTTTATGCCTGTCTTCCTTCCTACGGGCTCTCTCCCTTTTCAGTCATTCCTTTTTCCTTTAAACTGACGATTGGTCACAAGCCTGCTGTGGGAATGGCAGCTAGCACTTGGCCCCTTTTATTTCATTGAACCTGCACTGCTAATATTAACGCTAATAGTACTGTATCAGTACTTATGTGATACTGCATTTTTTGTTATGCAT